>NW_010263497.1:23406-34679 GCF_000690775.1 Eurypyga helias | reverse complement strand
AACCTGTTCTAGTGGAGGGTGTCCCTGCCCATGGCAGGGGGGTTGGAACTACATGGTCTTTAAGGTCCCTTCTAACCCAAACCATTCTGTGATTCTATGATTCTACTTTTCAGGTGAGTAACTAACTCAGGTGGGGTTCCAGGCTGACACAACTAATCCCTTAGAGCATTTGAAACCCCGCTGGGTAAGCCCACGTCCTTGTCTGTAGCACTAATGTTCCCCAAGGTGTTCCAAAAGCATGACTAGAAAAGTGTAAACTTTCTACAAGGCTTGGAAAAAGTTATTTAGTTATTTGTCAGTTATCATTTTTTGGTAAATCTTTCTTCCAAGTGACCAAGTACAGTCACTGTCTTGAGAGTAGTTGTGATGTAGTCAGAACTTGTATATTTTTGATTGTAAATTCATTGGTAAAAGAGACTATTTTAGTGTTGTACAACACTTGTACAACACATATTGTTTGTGATTAAATAGTAGGTAATGACAATAATGATGATACAGCTATGTTGAGAGAAGTCAGTTCCTACCAGAGAAAAGTCAGTGAAGCAGGAAAAAGAAAGCTGATATCTGAATTTATTTAATCCATTCAGATTTAATGGATGCAAAAAGATGCAGTCTTGTACTGTACTCAGCTACCAACTCAGATGGAGACGGACTGCCAGATGCAATCAGCTGCAGTGGAATCAGATCTAACAACCTGACTTCTTTCTCTTTGCCTTCTCCTCAGCATTTGCAAAACTTTTCAGAATCACTAAGATCTGCCATTCTTCTGCTAGATCAATGGTGGCAAAGTTTCAATCAGTCATAGCTTTACTAACAATTAATTTGAGAGCAGCACTATATCATTAGAACAGCCCAGTAGTAAACTAGTGTACTAGGCAAATTGTTAAGTTTCAGAGGTTTTACCCTTGCTTTTTTACAGATTTTTATTTGTAAAAACCCATCCTTGATTGAACTTAATAGCCATCTCACAGTGGAAGAACTGCCAATTGGAGATAAATTAACGTACGACCTCAGAACATTTTAGGAAAATATTAGTACACAGAAGCAATTACTGTTTGCTTACTTTTTTTTATAGATAGGTAAATCTTCTGGGGTTCAACATTTTGAAAAATCTAGCAAATCGATGTCTTGGCTGTGTTTTCCATGAATACTTAACACTTCCACTGACTTCACTAGTCTCCACTATTTCCTTGAGTTTCACAAGTAGGGTGTATACTACAAAGTATTTCACCAACAACAGAAGCGTGTCCACCTGAACAATCCCCAAACTTGAGGGTGGTCCAACAGTGAGAAGAGTGTTTGCCAGTTTAAGCCCCATTAAGGCTCTGGTCCTGCCATGCATTCACCCACATGGAGTATCACCAAAATCAGTGGATTCTCTGAGGATACCAGCACATGCTCTCAAACCACTTATTATAAGGGGAGAAGTCGCAGCAGAAGTAGCAGTGCCTCAATAGCAACTTGTCGGATGCACAGGAGAAAACGAGTTAATCGATTAAACCTCCTTTTGCAGCCATGTAATTAAACTCAGTTATTAGATTCAAGAATATATATATTCAGCACTTTGAATCTTTGAATTTCTTTAGTTACTTTATATGCCATATTGCCTTCATGACCATCCATTTGCTAGCAACTGGAACATTTCAGTAAGTCTGTACTAACGTTCTCTTTTTTCTTGCCTCAGGCTAAAGAAATGTCACAAAAATCAGTGCCAATGGTCAGCATGAGACTGAGTCTGATGAGAGTTTTGGTGTGGTTCTGGATGCCCTCAGAGTATCTAGCTTTGCCTTCTAAGTGTGCAAGGACCCCAGTGAACTCCCTTAACTAACAGAAAGTGTGTGGATGCTACCAAATCAAAACCAGGGTTTCATCCTTCGTTTTTAATTAGCAGCCATAGGTTGTGTTAAAAGACTGATTACAGTTATATTTAATAAGATGCATCTACTGACAATTGCTGTAAGATTTATAAAGCTTTGCTATTGTGTCCTAGATGGCAAGAATAGACAGATTAAAGTTGAAGCCAGGAATTTGCCAGTAAGATAGCAATATTTAATGTTAAAGAAAAGGTAAAATAATTGATCCCCTGCATTACCTTCTTTCTGTCAATAAAGGAGAGCAAACAGGAAGAGACAACTACTCTTTTCTGAGCTACAGAAGAAACAGATCGTGCCAAGCAGTTTCACTGGATGGCTCTGGCAACCACCTTTACTATTGAGAAAAGAGATACACCTTTAAAGTTTTGCCAGAATATGCCAGCCCTGGGGTACACTGTAAAGGATGATCAGCCAGTCTGACAGGCGGCTGAGATGCTAAATCAGCTAAGAAGGATACTTACTATTGTTAAGTATAATCTTAGTAACACATTTTCTTACTTCATGTATTTGTAATTTTGGTCTATTATTACCAACATGCATTATTTTTTAGCTAATTGTAAGTTTTTATCCTTAAACCTTTTCAAAGGATTTAAGGATCTGACAAACTACAAAGCAGCACAGTTTCTTATCCCTGAAGCCAGAGAGCTAAAATCCTCTTTCTTGTGCCCCGCACCCCAATACCTTTGTCCATGGTATCCAAAGAGTATCAGAGTGCTGAACTTCTGATTCAGCCAAGCTAAGAACGGATAGCTCAAGGGACAAGTGAAAGAATCATCCTCAGTGGCCTGTGTAAGGTAGATTATGCTTCCTGATTCTAGCAGAGTATGTGGGAAACTGTCTAAACCGCAGGGTCCTTATACCATCAGAGAGCATAGTATACATTATAAACTGTGTAGTATGTAGCTACTTGCTGGAAAAATAATTACATAGCATTTTGTCTTTAATATTATATTGCTAACTGATTGCTTTGAAGAGCCATTTTAAAAGGAATACTGAAATTACTGTGCTAATGTGACAAAGTCGCTGCTGGGATTGTTTGTGATCAGAGGGCCCTTTATTCCTTCATTTTAGTAATAGCTGGAAGTAACAATGCAGGCATTTTTCTTAGTAACAATAATCACAATAATGCACATTTAAGATCTCGCCCTCACTCAGATTTGAAGTCATGTTGTTCACACACACAGGCTTATCACGAGTTTTTTATTTTCCTCACTAGCAGCTGAAGGAACTACTGTAAGAACCTCTGCTGATAGGACCTGCATGAAACTACATCCCGTAGTCTCCCTCACACACCTGCATGTGGGATATTTGTATCGGTGTGCTGCTGTATGGTACTTGGCAAGGGCCAGTTTCCTCACCCATTCATCTGTCTGAAGTTATATCACTGTGGCCTCTCTGCCTCCCGAAACACATGTCTCTATGTCTTTTGGCTCTTTTTTTTGATAATACTGATGAAGTACCTCTCTTGTATGTGCACAGGAAAGAAAGAGGAGAGAAAGGGACAGTTCAGAGGTGCAGACCGCTGGATACTTTTGTCTGTGTAGGGGAAGCAGAATAGTAGAGAGCAGAGGTGTGCTTGTCCTGTTTTCCTGCAGATTTCAAGCAAAGCTTAAAATGAAATTAAAAGCAAGAGTGAGAACCTTTGGCCATGTACAGGGGCCAGACAACTTGAGTCAGTGCTTCAAGAATAATTCTTCTTAAAAACCCTAATTCCAGACATATAAAAACAAATCACAGAACTTTCTTTACATGAATTGGAGCAACACATTTTTATCTGCATTTTTAAATTTTAATAAGCAGTCTGCTATGAAATTTGCCATAGAAAATGCTGTAAAGGAGATGTACAGAGATCTGCACTTACTGAGACCTGGGTTTCTCGTGGTATTTCCTGTTACCTCCCAGTAAGCAGCCTTCTCCAGTTCGGGCTAAACTAACGACAGAGAAGGGTGACATTAGTGACTCCCACGTGGCTTTTGGCAGTTATCTCGTTGGCAGAAAGTCACAGTACATGTCAGCAGAAACACAGGCAGAAAAACAAAAGGAGAAGAAAGCGTGCACCCAATGATTGGAGAGGCCCATCAAGGAGAGAAACGAAAGAGAAATAATTGCTAGGAAGTTTTCTTAGTGCGTTTCCAACTTAGGCACATGCATAGAGCTACTGAAGACGAAGATGACAACCAATAACAATGCTTTGTTAGAGAGGCAGGTCTAGGTCGAGGCTGCATTCATGCTGGTCAGATCTGATTGACTGTGACAAACAGTGCTGAGTAATTGCTCTAATCACTCCGGTAGGCATTGTACCTTGGCCCAGCAAAAAAAAAAATGATGCAATAGCGGCTTCAGAAGCCTGCCACCCCTTCAACCTGACATCTCTGACAGCAGCGCATTCGTTTTAATGGGAGGGTTATTTGGAGTTGCTGCTGTTCAACAGGGGAGAGCCCAATGAGTGTTCCTAAGTTGGCCAGAGATAAGGGCCTCATTAAAGTGCTCAGGAGTACTTATTTGCAGGTTGACTTGCTGTGATGATCAGTTGGTGGAAAACTATAACAACGAGAAGCGCAAAAACATGTCAGAGAGCATCGTCCGCAGGTTTGTGCTTCTCTAGAGCTGCAGACAATTAGGGTGGTGTGTCATCAAAAGTTTCACGTCAACAAAGCAACACATTCACTTTAAATGAGACAAAGTCAAATCTACTTAAAGGAGACAAAAATTGGAACCTTCTTCCAAAGTGCATGCTGCTTCAGGATGCCAGACTGTTTTAGGAGAGTACTGCGTGAAAGACTCCATGAGGAATCTTTAATTCGCCCCTCTAACTCCCTGCTTTTTCCCTCCTTTCTGTTTTCATATTCTCCGCTTACAGCAACAAGATTGCGTGCGGTCTGCTCTCCCTTCTCAAGCAGATGAAGCAGCACGAGATATTTCCATCTTTTCTGTTACAGGATGCTTTCAGCATGACTGTTGTGTAGAAAGGAGCGGTTTGTTTGCCTGCTTGTAAAGGGATGCTACATTTCTGAAACTCTCCAGCCACTCCACTCTCCTAACTACTCACAGCCTCTGGAAGTCAAGTGTGTTCAGGGCTCTCCATAACTGGCCAAGGCTGATGTACACATTAAGTGCGCGAGATGAACTTGCGTATCCGGTTTGCTGGCTGCTACAAGACGCATCTGTCTCACAAACAGTATGATTTTATTGCCCACTCTCTTGGTATCGAAAGCAAACACTGCTTGCTGGGATGCATTCCCCCCAAGTATCTCATCTGTAAACACTAAGTGATTTGTCATTGAAATATAGAGCATACCCTTCTAATAAGAGAGCTAAAATGTTTAACACATGGGTGAGTCCCCTCTGGGGGACTAACACTTGGCAGAGCTGGCCTCCTTTAATAACATGATGTTCTCCAATGGAATGACTACAATAGATAATACTAAGTGGATGTAAGTGAAAGGCATGCTGGCAAACACTTGGTTTACTTTTACTCACTTGCGCGTGTGTGTGGGCGCGCACCTGTGTGCAGCAGTATAGGTCTGTAAGGAGGTCAGGCTGCTTGACCTTCAGAAAATAGTTGGACCTGCAAATTCCTCACAGCAGCACTGTTGTTTGCACCGTTTTAAACACTCATCCCACTGCATTAAAGGAAAGCCAGACCTGCCCTTTAGGCCAAGTTTATAGTTCATTTTATATCACCTAACTGCTGCCAGGCAGTAGGAGCTGTGATTCAGCTTTATACTTAAAATGCATTTTCTCTTAATAATTTGCTATTAACTTAGGTTCTCAGCATTCTTCAGGAGTGTGTGAGGGTGTGCATGTGCATGTGTTAGTGTGTGTGTAGGAGAGAAAAGAAGGAGACTCGGAGCATGTGAATGAGCATCAGTCGATTGAAGGAGGGTTGTGACTGTCACAGAATCATAGAACGGTTTGGGTTGGAAGGGACCTTAAAGATCACCTAGTTCCAACGCCCCTGACATGGGCAGGGACACCTTCCACTAGACCAGGTTGCTCAAAGCCTCATCCAGCCTGGCCTTGAACAATTCCAGGGAGGGGGCATCCACAGCTTCTCTGGGCAACCTGTTCCAGTGTCTCACCACCCTCTCCGTGCAGAATTTCTTCCTGATATCCAATCTAACCCTCCCCACTTTCAATTTAAACCCGTTCCCCCTTGTCCTGTCACTACAGGCCCTTGTAAAAAGTCCCCCCCAGCTTCCTTGTAGCCCCTTCAAGTACTGGAAGGCTGCAATAAGGTCTCCCCGGAGCCTCCTCTTCTCCAGGCTGAACAAGCCCAACTCTCGCAGCCTGTCCCCATAGCAGAGGTGCTCCAGCCCCCTGAGCATCTGCGTGGCCTCCTCTGGACTCGCTCCAACTGGTCTGTATCCTTCCGACCACCTTCGTCGTCGGTGAATGGTGCATGGAAAAGGCACAATGTGCCTGGGAAGGCAGCCATACTTGCCTTCTCCCAGAAATTTTATACAGGAAACATGGATTTGAACAAATCAGCACACCCTTACCAGGGCAATAGATGATTACTGGAAGTCTGGAGAACAACCAGCAGGATCATTTTAGTAACACCACAGAATGGTTTGCACCTCTGTGCTGGCTTTGATTGTAACTTCTGTTTTGCGGATATTCAAGGACAGGTCAGTTAAGGGGGACTTCTTCAGCAACTCTGAAAATACCTCTTTGAACTAAAGTCCACTCAGTTGGGACTTTTCTGATGGAAGAACACAAAGGAAGAACAAAAGACTCCAAAGGTAGAGAACACAATAGAGGGGAAGAAACTTGGGAAAAGGCACTAGAAGAGGTATTTTTAAATGTTTTGGGGTTTGTTTTTTGGTTTTGTTATTTGGGTGCACTTTTTTTTCACAAATAACTTTGCATAGATCTTGCACTCCTCATCCCATATAAGTAGACATAGCAGCTTAATTTCAGGATTTCAGAAAGTAATCATGGACTTGCTGAGGAGGCAGCAAAGACAGCACCTGAGAGACACACATATAAAGGGATGCAACATTAGCCCATGCTTTCTTCAAGACTGACCTAAATATCTTAATTAAATTGCAAGGCTGTTCACCCAAAATATAGCCTGTTGACCTAGTGTGCTCTTGCCGTGGCTTGGCCATGGGAATTTTTGGGCCACTGAGGCCTCTTCTGAGATAACTAGTGAAACATTGCTATCCTTGTATCCACCTGTAATTTTATTAGGGTTACATGAGGGAATGTTTGGAATACTGGAAAATTTTAACACTTATATAGCTTCTGTCATTCACTGATGTGAAAGGGAATTTATTTTGACTCATTGGTCCAGTTTTTTCTTTTTGTTATACCAGTATTAATGAGTGACTGTTTATTTCATTGAAAGTAGGTAGTTCTACCCACAGTCGGTATCCACAGATGGGCCTCCAGTGATTGTGATTTGCACAAGCTGTGGATTTGGCCCATGTTGTCAGTGGACCTATTCCAGATACATATGAAGATTAGAATCCAACCCAACAGGTACCCGGAACAGTTACAGTTTTAATTGTGGGAATTACTTGTGTAGGGGACATTACACTGAAATTTGATTATAGCTGCTTCGACAAGTGTAACACTCTGTAGGAAAATCAATCCTGTTTCTGTAATGAAGAAAAACAAGTCATTTTCAAAAGGAAATATGATTATACATTCACAGCTTAGGTTGGAGAAACAGAAGGCAGCTTAATACAGTGCAGGCTTGCTCAGAGGGAATATCCACTCGCTGAGGCCAGCATAACAAGATTGGATTCCAGTTTAATGTGGTTGTGACTCAAATCCCTTTGGAGAGTTTGTTTGACAATCTGACAAAGTTATCTCAAGAAAAATAGGTTAAAAAACATAAACTTGACTTCAGTAACTGCATTTCCTCTTCAGCATGTAGAGTATTTTGCCTGGAGGCCCCTGCAGCCCGAAGCCCCATAGGTAATACCACTTTGTGCCTTTACATAAACCAAAATGTTTTAGCAGGCATTTTGCTCCAAGAAAAGGCTTCCCATGTGATCTTAATATGGGGAAATAAGGTCTTTCTGATCTCTCTATATGAAAAAGAGGATATGAAGGAGATGAGGTGTAACTGTTGTTACTGCAAGGACGTGGGCTCATCTCCAGTAATTTCTAACTACCGTTTTAGTTATATTTCAGTAGAAGGCTGGTTCCCTCATGGTGCATTGGAGAAATTCCTGTTTAATATTGAATCCTCACACTTAGTGTCAAAGCAGAATGTACTAAGTGAAAGTGAATGTGCAGCACTGTTCTGCTTCCACAGATGGGAAATGGAGGCACAGAGAAATGTGCCTTGTCGCCTTTGGGGCTAATTGCTTAGTCACTGGCAGAGCTGAGTCACTCCTACACTCCATCTTCGGGCATAGTTAGAGAGTCGCAATGGCAGTAATTGGAGCCTTCAAGATATTACAACCTCTAACTATCCATTACTGACCTCAGTTGTCATTTAACATCTTTCAGCTGGTGGTTACCAACCCACAATTGAGCCACCAGAACAGATCATGTAAATCCTAACAGATTCAATGCCTAATCAGCCAAGTCTTCTCAAGTCACCTTCATCTCCCATGAGGAAAAGCTGAGAGAGCTGGGATTGTTCAGCCTGGAGAAGAGAGGGCTAGGGGGAGACCCTGTTGTGGCTTTTCAATACTTTAACAGGGCTTATAAGAAAGGTGGGGACAGATGTTTCAGTAGAGCCTGTTGCAATAGGACAAGGAGGAATGGTTTTAAACTAAAAAGAGGGTATATTCAGACTAGGTGTAAAGAAGAAATTGTTTACAGTGAGGGTGGTGAAACACTGGAACAGGTTGTCCAGAGAGGTGGTGGATGCCACATCCCTAGAAATATTCAGTGTCAGGTTGGATGAGGTTCAGAGCAACCTGATGTAGTGGAAGATGTCCCTGCTCATTACAGCAGGGTTGGACTAGATGACCTTTAAAGGCCCCTTCCAACACAAACTATTCTCTGATTCTGTGTCTGGTTTAGGTTGAGCTGAATGAATGGATACTTCTGGCAGCTCTGTCATAAAATTAAGAAGTGGTCACAAAGCTCTGGGAGAGGTAACTTCTTAAACTTCTGTAGGTGCATTTGCCGTAGTAAGTCTGACTGCACCCTTATTTCCAGACCAACAGTGCATCCCGTGTGATGAATTGCTGATTCTTGGAGTACTCTCCTACATGTTTAGCTGCAATCTATTCTAATGCTTCAGTCACAATTGCATCCTAGAAATGAACTACATGTACACATTGATAAACATGGATACTAATGCTTTGCTAAGTAAAGAATGCTTTTATATATCAAGACAAATAACTTGAGCTTTGCCTGTCTACTCAACCACTCAGGATACCGTGAGGAACAATATATGGTACAATTGCATTGCGCTATCTTTGCATGTATTACAAAGGGTGGGTGTCAGGAGGATGGGGCCAGGCTCTTCTCAGTGGTGTCCAGTGACACGACTGGGGGCAACGGCCATACACTGGAAACCAGAAGGTTCAGCCTGAACATGAGGAAACACTTCTTCACTGTGAGGGTGCCAGAGCACTGGGACAGGCTTCCCAGAGGGGTGGTGGAGTCTCCTTCCCTGGAGACTTTCAAAAGCCGCCTGGATTTGTTCCTGCGTGATCTGCTCTGGGTGATCCTGCTCTGGCAGGGGGGTTGGACTAGATGGTCTCTAGAGGTCCCTTCCAATCCCTTCCACACTGTGAATCTGTGATCTCAGTTCAGCTGAACTTAGGAGAGTACATATGACCTAGCTATGTAGAGAAGCCAAGGAGATGTTCAGATGCTATGATTATTTCAGTTTTAGAGCACCTAAACCCAAGTCAGAAACAAGATGACCAAAAGTGCAAATCTTTGGCATTTATTTAAAAAAAAGAAAAAGTTGTACTTTAACTTACAAGAGTATATAATTTAACTGTTAGCTGACCATTTTACATCATTAGCAGATCCCTCTGTAGTCTCTAGAGCATCCAGTAGTCCCTTTTTCCTCACATCCTGTTCCCTGAACTTTGAAATAATGGTCTGTTGATGTGATGAGCAGACTGAACCCATACCTTGTTCCACCTCTTTGGAAGTTTACTGATGCTTGATACTTTCCTTGCCAGTGCCATTTTTTCCATCCTCACACCAGTCATCACCATGGCCTCACTCCTGCAACCTACATCCTCACATATGCTCTGCTAGGACATTCCACAGGGGAGGATCTTATTTTGGTTGAGCCCCATCACCTTGTTTTTGTCACAAGGTCAAGCACAAGGCACAAGGCCTCTCACCTGGAGTGACCCCCATCCAGGGCCTGGCCCAGCAGATCAGGAAGGTCCTGCTGCTTAACCATTGCAGGGGACAGACTCTGGAAAGACAGACCCAACCAGAGGCAAGCACTGTGCACTAGGATTCACAGGAGAACTGAGTGTGGCATCAGATATTTTTGGAAGCACCAAATTACATGAGTGGCTGACCATGACAGCAGACTGTCCTGTCTCCAGGGCATCAGTTGAGGAGTACAGATGAGGTCTCTGAGACCAGCTGAAGATGACCCCAGCACCATGCTGCAGTGACCCAAGATGTTGATCAGGACAGGTCACAGGACAGAGGGAGAGGATAAGTGCCTGGTTGAGTAACGCTCACTCTAAATTCCTGCATGTCACACTCACACCATGAGCTGGGGCCCTTCCAAAGAGCGTTCTGAACTTCAGCACTTTCTTACTGAATTTTCAGCACCAAATTGATGGGGACCCAAATGTTGGGAGTCAAGAGCTGCCACCTCCCAGACAGCTAAAGCCTTTTTCTCCTCGCTGTTCAGTGAGCATCACTGGCTGAGTGGGCACTTTCCTGAGCAAGAAAATATTTGGGAACATTTCCTTTCACAAGTTCCCCCCATATTGCTGATCTCCTCTATATTTGAAGTATAACCTTTTGCTGGTAGTCACAGCTTCTCTCACAGATCCAGATGCTTCAGGAAACAGGAACATCCAATTCCTTGGCCTTACTGTACTCAGTTTTATCAGCAATGAGAAAAGGTTTGGCAAAACAATCAGTTCCCCCTTCCCTGCTCATGCAGCCCAGTGTGAAACACCGTTCCCTGGGCATCACACCCGCGTGTCCCTATCAGCAGCTGCTAGCAGGAAAGGGCCATTTTCAGGGGCATATCCAGCAACGGGGCATCCTGGAAACTGCGATGCCCTGGCACACGGCAACATGCAAACAGCACCTCACTTGTGACACAGCGACTTTCTAGGGTTGTTCCTGTGGTAATAACAGCCCCATAAGCAGGAGATAACTGCCCTACCACAGTACAACAGGCCATCATCCCAGACTACACTTGAGAGATATATGGGATTCGTTGTACTCTGGGCTATCTCGTGGCACCAGCTGACATAAGCACTATCTGAT
>NW_010263497.1:0-23375 GCF_000690775.1 Eurypyga helias | reverse complement strand
GAATGCATGCCTGTCTGCACCAAATTTGTATTGCCAGGTGATCTAGCAATGCATAAATCCAATCTTAGGGATCATCTGACCACAGTCTAAATGTTCAATGCTTGGGTCTATCATTAATCTCACTGTGTGATTTTAGACAAGTCATTTTCCCTTTCCTGAGAATCAGCTTCCCACAGCTGGAAAATGGGACATAACAGTTTCCTGTAAACCTGTACCTCTTGGGGGCTTACTGTCCCACTGCAGGACACAAGTAGATCCTGCTAAGACAGAGTAAGTGTTTGCAAACAAAAAGAAATAATAAATAAATGCAGAAAGATGAGAGATGTGAGGACAGAGAACAGCTGTGCTTTAAAGGCTGGATGGAAGCTGTCTCCAAGAATAAGGAGCTTTATTTTTATTCAGAAAATCACTTTTAGAGAAATAAACTCTGTCCATCCTGTAGATGCAATTAGTCCAAAGGAGCCCTTTCTGAGGAAAGTACTCTGGGACACACAGATCAGCATCAGCATTTGCAAATGCTGGTACTGAGAGAATCTTTCTGCTTCTGTAATGAATTAGATGAAATAGAAATATTTACAGGTTTGTACACCTGCTCATTTTCCTGATTTCTAATGGGTACTTCTCTCTATTACTGCACTCAAATACTTCTGTGAACAGTATTAGGTGATTTCACATGATGTCAACCTGTGAAACATCACACAGCTAAAAAAACAGATGTGTGGGAATAGTATGATGACATTTATCTTTGTTCAGCCAAATTATACTAAAAAACATACCTGAGAGAAAATGCCATATTATGGATCAGAAGTCATACTATACTCTACTTACTAGCTGTTCCAAAAATATACATTTTAACCTTCCAAAACAAGTCACGTTGAAGTAGCATGTAATGTTGAATGAAGTATTGCATTTACACAGTCCACTTTCTTCTCGCTACCAGTGTCTGTCATATGCTGCCACTGTCCTTAGTGATTAAGGGTTTTGCCCATGTTTGGGAAGAAAAGCCTTTTTAACTCAAAGCCATAGAAGAAACAGGGCAGAAACATCAGGGGTTGGATTCACTAATGGACCTGAATGTCTCCAATCTACCCAAAGCCTCTTTTAAGCTCATGCACCTTTTTTGGTTTGTTCCTTTTTTTCCCCTCTTTTTTTTGGTTTTTTCCTAGTGTATATCCCTATTGCACCAAACTGAGACTGACTGTAAGTGAATTAGTCCCCAGTTTAACAAAGCTGCTGAAGTCAAGCCTGTATTTAAGTATGTGAGTAATCAATAACCTCAACTCCAGGGACATGAAATAAGCATGTGAATACACAGGTCCCTGAATACACGCCTTGGCATGGCTGAGAAGAGGGAACTCTTCCACATAAAGCTGATCCCAGAGCTGCTGAAAATGGGGAACTACAAATTAAATCAGCCACCTGTGTGCTGAACAATCCTCTTTCTAACACGACCTCCTGAGGTTGGATGTCATGCTTCGCCCATCATCACAGCACCTGAGCAGATCTGGAAAGTTAAGTCAATCATATTAGACTAGATTTTAAGATTAAAAATGTTTAGACTTTAGTTAACAGCTGTGGAAATTTACTTATATTACTTTTTGGCCACAGAGGGAGTGCATATTGCTTTACACACTCACCCAAAGGTTACTGATGATTTAAAAAAAAAAAAAAAAAAAGAGGCCTAGAAAATGTATTGTTCAAGGTTAATTTATAACATGCTTTGATCTTCTACTAAAAAGTAACAAATTAAGAACATTATCCTATGCCTACCACAGATTTAAAAATATTAAAAACAGAGGAACTCCTTTTACTCATAAAGACCTGATGTCTTTTACTATTGTGCAGGATTATTTCTTAATTAGTTTCACATTTGATAGAATTTTATGCAGCAAAGGTTTAAATGCCTCAAATAAGAGAATTTACAGTTTATATTCATTCTGTCAGTGGTGAGATAATGGTGTTACTGCTGTTGCATAAAAACCACTAAATAAGTATTAAAAGTAAGGGGTTCTTGCCATTTCCAGCCAGCAGCAGTCTGCCATGGCACTATACACACGTCTGAATTCGAGCTACTATTTCAGACTGTGAATTTTAGTAGATCCGCCGGGTAAAATGAAAGGCCGAGTCTCTGTCAAATTAGTGAGTCCAAAAAGTCAATTACCACCGCCACCCCAAAACTCCTTGTATTTCTGAATTATATTTAGGGCGGATACTTTCAGATGACAAGCCTGACCCAGTGTTCTGTCAAAACCCCTCCTGTGGATGGCTGATATGCCAAAGATTTTTTTTTAACGATAAGCTGGTGCTCTTTTTATTTCTTTATTACAATGAAAAATGATAATCTTTTCCTTCTGTTTGGGTTTGGTTTGGTTTGGGTTTTTTTTCTCCTATACTTGTTTGCTTTAAAAGTAATGGGTAAAATCCTGCCCCACTTAAGCCTCTGGGAGATCTGCCAAGATATCACTCATCCAGTGCAGCTTTCACACCATAATGTAAGTATTATGGATGTTGAATTTTAAATAAAAACATCCTCTTTACAAATGCTTTTTAGACACTAAAATTAAACAAAATGAAAAAAATCAAAACAGCCAAAGCTAAAAACCCTTTTTCTCCTAAACACTTGGCATTTTTGCTCTTGACTCTTCCAATATTATAACTGAAATAGCTTTTTAGTTCTCATGGGCAGGCAGGCAAGACAGGATTTGAACAGTGAACACAAAATCCCTGCTTTCCTCACACCTCCTTTAAAACATGCCTATCAGACAGGCTTTATATGCATAAAAAATAAAAAAAGGTGAACAATCCTATCATTTTTATGGGTCATGATTAAGGCTTCAATTAGTTGGTTTACTCAGTTAATTCAACTTTTAGCTAACGTTTCATTTTTGAGCACGAGATATCGACTCATTCACTGAAGTCCCTAAGAAGCAGTTCCACACTATTCTATGGAGTAGAGGGTTTTCATCTTCTTTTTTTTTAATTGCATTTTTTTCTATTTTCAGGGGGTTTTAATGTTTGCATGTTCAAACAGATTACAGAAACTGTTGATTTAGATAACATCTACATGCAAGCACCAAATGATACTTCCTTTTCCATCAGACAGCTAGGCATTTCAAGAGCATTGGTGCAAGGCAAAATTAACTTGTGCCATTGTACTAGGAGTTCTTGTGAAGCATAAAGTGCTCAATAAATGACGAAGGTATCTCTTGAGGAACAGCTGAAAGCCATTTATACTCAAGCATTTCTATAGCTTAAAAAAGCAGAATGACACAAATTTATTGCTGTTACTTTTATTGATTAAACTTCATGTTAAATTTGAAGTAAGTGTATTCAGTGGCTGTGTAGTCTCTAGAACCCCCTGTCTAATCCAACTAACTTGAGGATAAACTCACAGTTGTACAGACAACGTGCATGAATCAACTATTAGCTGTGGTACATACACGGTGACACAGCATCAGAAAATTTGGGAGGGGAAGGATTCTTTATGCCAGGAAAAGGCTTGCAGTGTTGCACGACAGGACATGCAAAATACTCTTCCATTATATAAAATGAATAATATGTAAGAGCTAGTTAAGGAATAGCTTAAAGAAGAGCAAATGGGTTATAAATCTTTCTTCATCTGCTGTATGCAGGGCTTTAAGAATGCAGATTCATGTCTGAACACGGATAGATACTGTATTACCATGCATGTCTTTTGAAAAAGGCATCTAGGTTAAGGGAAGGTGGCAAAACAGCATTACCTACACACAGGTGTATGATACTGATTTCAGAAGAGTCGGTCAGCTCTTCATCGGGAGACTTTACATGTCTCCTCAAAACTCTTTTTTTAATTACACAACAGTTTGTACCTTTGCCCCCCAGTGAGGCAATGCATCCCTCACAGCATCCATAGGCTAATGGGGCTACAACTGTATTTGTGTTTCTTGCACAAGCTCAGCCAGAGAAGGCCCACGGTGCCCTCTATTAAAACACAGCTATGGACCGCCTACGCCCGCCTGCGTCCCCCCGGGCAGGGGACTAAGAGCCTCACTTGCAGACAAGCAAATACAGCTGCAGCAAGCCTGATTCCACTCGGCCTTTCTCTCGGAGCAGGTGAGGGACACCCATTACTTTGCTGGAAAAAGAGCAGCTCCTGCCCTGGGAGCAAAGTTCTGATCTCTCTCCCTATGGGTTCTTGCTCCTTACTTTTATTGGGAGCATTCCCAGACGACTTCCCAGCAGACACAGGGGTTCTTTCCACCCTACAATGTATGTGTTATTGTTTCCATGTTGCGCCCCTCTGCAATGGTATTTACAGCCGTGTGCTGAGCTCTAATTGTTATTTTCCTGCTTGCGCGTAACCCCAGAGGAAAGGCAGGTAACTCTGGCTGTGTGCTGTCCCTCTCCAGCGAAGGCAGCTCTGAGCTCTGGTGTCAACCTCTGGCAGGAAGGCAGAATACGCTTGCCTCTTTCAAAAGTGGACTGTAAACTGGTTTTTTTGATACAACTGAGAAGGTCACTTAGTCATTGCTCCTCAAAGGGCTGTCTGATCCAGATAGAGCTCTTCTGAGCTGGATTTGACCCCGGTCAGAACCTTCCAGTAGCTGAGTCCTCATCTTCTAACAGTTCACTCCCTTCTCTCTGAACTTTGAGCCTGACTGATGTGGGGATGGAAAGTCTTTCCTTGCAGGCCCTTGGGGTTCCTGTAGGGAAGGAGATATCCTGCAGCCCAGATGATGGGCTTTGCAGCTTCAGTTTAGGCTGGCAGGCTGCAGGCTTGCCAACCCTGAAGTTCTGACCCACAGAAGGCATTTCTGACGTTTCCTCCCAACTCCTCCTCTCTTCCCAGCTCCCCAGAAGGTGTTATTGCTACTTTGGAGCCCCAGTCTCCAGTATCTACATGCAAAGCTTCCTGTACGCTACCTTATCCATCAGACTGAAAGTCACTTAAGGTAAGGGTGTGTCATTTGCAGAATTAGTCCAATGAGTAAAGGTCCTGAATTCGGTCCAGACCAGCCGTATGATAAAGGGTAACATTACCTATTAGTTCAGCTGCCTAGCCCAAATTTACTGTGTTTAATTGAACAGTGATAAATTCAGTTCCCCTGTATAGTAGATTCCCTCCTTTTTTTTTTTTTCCCAAACATCCATCAGTCCTCCCTCAAACAATTTTGTATTTATGGGGAGTTTGGGTATTCACCTAGAGTCACCACACAGCGGGATATAAATGGGGACAAACTGCAAGAGGAAAGACAAACTGATAGACAGGCTGAATCAGTTTGTGGAGTTGACAATTATATTCATTAACTCAATCAGCCTTCCGTTAATAGTGTGGGTTTGATTGCCGTCTCGCCTACAGGTAAATCTCCATCAAAATTACAACCATCAGCTAGTCCCCATTTTTTATAAACTATATGTGCTGGGGAAAGGAGGAAAAAAAAAAAAAAATAGAGAAATCTGTTGCCGTTCCCTTTCTTCCAGCAGCAAAAGCTGCTCCCGAGCAGCGGGAGGCGCGGAGCCACAGTGACCTCAGCCGGAGAGACGGCGCGGGACCAGGGACACGGCTCCCCCCGGCCATGGTTCCCCCCCCGGCCGTGCCGAGCATGTTCCTGCCCCATGGGGCAGCTTCCCCTCGCCTTCACAAATCCAGACGCTACAGCCCACGCTGGACTGAGATCTCCAACCCCCCCTTCATCCCCAACGTTCCGTAATACAAGCAGTGTACATCTTAGGCTGATGTCAGCCTCAAATTGAAGGGCTGTGGTGACTTGCAATAAATAATTCTCGGTAAAAGTCTCCATGAAGAAAATTCGTTTTATAAAAACAGCTACGCCATACAAAATTTTCTGTACCTTATTCTCATATTGTGAGTCCTCAAGTGACAGTCCAGAGTAAGTACGGCTTCATGAAAACACAACGCTGTGAAGGGTGTTTACATACACGTTTGAAGGCGAAAGGTGATAATCTTTGTCAAAGAGCTCATTTTCCTATTTCTGCCCACATTCTGTGCTAATTTATCAAGCAGAGAAGGTCACTGCAGTTACAAATAACAGAATTGTCATTTTCACCTGAAAACTGTTATTTTTCAGCTTCCCACTTTCAGTTTCCCTCACTTTAAAATTAATCAATTTTAATTAATCAAGTAAACTAGTATTTATACTAGTTACTATATATATATATAACCATGAGTGAGTCTTGGTTTCATGGATGAGACCTGTTTTATTTCTCACCACAGCAAATAAATCCTGTCTACCCCCAGAACCTACAGACGGTACATTCAGCTAAAACAAATCTGTTTTGTGGTGTAGATTTGCACTGAACCAAGCATCCAACTTTCTCTGTGTCCAGGGGCAATGACTCCCCAGTCCACAATCCTCATAAAATCTGTCCCATCTCTTCCTGGCCCAGGTTCACATGCTGGGAAACAGAAAGCCCGTTGTTGGGAGCTGGAGGAGGTCATAGCACCAAGCTGGGCTGTAAGAGAAGGTCGTTCCAAGGGCCGGGGACCAAGGGCAGTTTGGGTTAGCAAGTGGGAAGAGCAGGGTGGGAATGGGGCACAGGCAATATTCATAGTGCACGGGTTCACATCAGCTCCCTGATGGAGAAGTTTTCAGGGAGCTCCAGCTTCAGCCTCAAGCTGCTTCTCATGGCAGGAAACTTTGAGAAGTGATGCTGTGTCCTTTATTCTGAGGAAATTCTCTTAAAACTTATGCTGCTATAGAGAGATATGACCTTTTTTTTTGTCTGATATGGGGTATCTGGGTCCTTTATATTTGACCACTTGTGTCTAGAAGTTTTAAACCTGAACTGCATTTATTTTATACAACCATAAGCAAGCAGTGCATGTTTCCTTTCCCCACTTTGAGGTTAGCATGCAATCTAGATTCACCCTTGTTTTGTTGTTTAGAGTTTTTTTCTGCTTGCATCATCTGGAAAAACAGAAACAATCCGGAGGTTGCTGCTGTGTGAGAAAAATGTCACTTTTTTAGTCAAATATTACCCCTGTTATCAGGAGAAGAGACATTTCCGTTCTAGCTGCAGTCTGGAGTCAGTTTTCTTTGTGTGCTCTAATGTGCTTCAGACATTCAAGGTTTTTTCATTTTAGTTTGGTTTGTGGTTTTTTTTTCCCAGCAGGGTGGGTGTTGGCATACTGGTTATGAGAGCCTGTAGAATCACTGCAGTGAAAGTAAAAATCCCTGACACTAGAGCAGTAGAAATAACAACGTTGGTTTCTTCCCACTAAGTGGAAATAACATGCTTTGTTCCACCAATTTGAGGTACAGAATACCTGACACGAGGTGGTGTATAACATTTTGTATTTTTCTGGAAAAAAGTCTCGGCATCACTGTACCATGCTAGGGCAAAACTGCCCCAAAAATGGCCAGGTACAAGGTCATTGATAATAGGCCAGATTCTCGTGACGGAGGTAAATCAGAAGCACGAGGCTACGAGGATTTATATCAATTGATAATGTGGCCCAAAACATTTATTTGACTAGCTAGATGAAAGTCAATTCTTGGGTATTGTGCACTGATACCCGTGTGTAAAAGTCTCTTAAAAGACCGTCTCTAACCTCCAATAAACAAACATATAACGAGGGATAGGCTTTTACAATAACTGATCACATAGAACTGGAAGAAATGGTGACACTGGTTTAATAAATCACGCAGCTTGTTGAACTCGATAGCATCATGTATTTTTCAGGTAAGCCCTCATAGACTTTGCACTAAAAAAGGACTCACTCAGGAAAAGACATACTTTTTCCTGTTCCTTATCTCACTGTCTGACGATAATAAAAAGCCAGTAATGGCCAGAATCACCTGTTTCTTCCACTGGCTCCTTTGCAATGATGAATAGTCACAGGCAGATTGAAAAGGTACTAATCTTACTAGTAACCTCTTGTAACATCATCGTTAGTATACACTATATCTTAAAGGACGTAAACAGTATCTGTAGCTAAAGTGTAAACTTATGTTCTGGAGGGACCCTAGATGTGTATTTCCATTACAGTTTCAAAATCCCTAGGTTAAGTTTAACACAAACACACAGAAGTACAACTGTCTGCTTCAGTGGACAGTGAACCAGGACTGACACACTCTGGATGAGACTGAACAGAGAAAGAGTGGTTTTTTTCAAACAGAAGCATAGTCTAGTTTGGGTTGGAAGGGACCTTAAAGACCATCTAGTTCCAACCCCCCTGCCATGGGCAGGGACATCTTCCACTAGACCAGGTTGCTCAAAGCCTCATCCAGCCTGGCCTTGAACACTTCCAGGGATGGGGCATCCACAGCTTCTCTGGACAACCCCTTCCACTGCCTCAACACCACCACCACTCCACACCATGAAGAATTTTTTCCTTATATCTCATCTAAATCTCCCTTCTTTCAGTTTAAAGCCATTACCCCTTGTCCTGTCACTACAAGCCCTTGTAAAAAATAAATACGTGAATCAGCTGCAGTCCTGCAAGGAAATCTTACAACATAACTAAGAAAAAAAGGGAAACATAAATGTTTCTCTTTAACTAAGTTTTTTCCCTTCCCTCTTCTCCACAAGTATTTTTATATTCTCATTTGGGACAATTCCTACAAAGCTTTTATCTAACACTTTAGCATTAACTTCTTTAAATCTTCCTTCACGTTTGTTTGGCACTTTACAATGAAAGTGAGTGTCTTTCAGCAGAACCGAATATCCATCAGGCTCAGCAGTAGCCTTCCTTCAGACCCTGAGACTTGGTCCCAGGCCTGTGAGGACAGGTGGGGCTCTACGATGGAGAGGGAGCCGCACCACTATTTGACTGCTCCGGTCTTCCTTGACACAGAATATGAGCAGGGCGTTGGGCAGTGCTGGTGGAGCCGAGGGGAGCATCCTAGCCGTATGACTGCTCTCCTGTTAGCGGCACGGTAACAGACAGTCTATTTAACATCCATAGCCACTGCCCCTGTATAGCATCCTCCATCCGTCAGCTCTCCAGGCAGACGCTTCAACTTTTCTGTCTTGGTTAAGATGAGTATAAATAACGGACCTTCCATGGATTATCAACACAGCCTGTATTAATTCCATAACAGGTGAACTGGGCAGGCAGAAGTGGTCCGGGGACTCGGGCATTAGCCCAGCATGGGGAAGACTCCCACTCTTCTGATACACAGAATGCCTAGATAAACTCTTCCTGCGTAGCCTTAAGGAAACCACTTACCCTGTTGTGTCCTGTTTGACCAAACTGGACCGATAATCCTTCCCTGTTTCATAAGAAGGTTTGATGTAAGGTTAAATACATCAACGAGGAGAAGAGGACGCAGTCTGTGTAACTGGGGTGATGTACATGTTTTTCAGTACAATTACAGCTGTGGTGGTTTTTTGAACTTTGTACGGTCCGATCACCTCACATCCTCCCTTGAAATAAACTGGTTTTCGGTCACAATGTCATTTTATCCAGCCCTCATGAAACTCTGATCACAATATTTGTTTGAAATTTTCCCAGCATTGGTCTGAAGTAAAAGAGAAAGACATACAAGGGGAAGATGAAGCTATACACGGATGCATTTCTAACTGCCTGTTACAGCTCCTGGATCATATTCTCAGTTGATAGAGCTACAGGGTAATTGGATTACAGTTAATGTAAATCTCCCGATTGACACCAGCTGAGCTGCTAGTCCCATCTTCTAAAATCGGATGCTTTTTTCACAGGACTATGATATCCATAATGTTTTTCCTGGCTGTTTGTTACAAGCTGTAATGAGAAAATAGAATCAGCTTTGACAGTCAACTTCAGAGCTTTTCTGAATTTAAGTTTACTCTTACCGTAATACCATTTTTTATGTCACAACTAGGCTGCAGATCGAAAGGCTGACTGTGTCGAGGGAATTTGGTGTTTTACATTTAGAAGGAACATTTAATGAATTACGCTGCCCCTAGATAACCCCTATTTCATTTGTATATAATGCTCTGGGCTAAGGATTGTCTTCCTGATCCTTCTCAGATGTTAGGCAGCATGATTCAAGAGTGGTCACATTACCGCTCCCATCCATACTTCAGACTCAATCCTGCAAGTGCTGAGTGCCTCAACTCCCACTGAGGACATAAAATGGCTTAATACAACAATAATCTGAAATTTATCAAAGGCATAAAGTTCAGAGTGAAATCAAACGCTTAACTTTTTTCTCTGTGTAGCTACTGGGCAAAACATATTATGTAAACATGACCTTTTAGTAATTTAATAGTTAGTGCTTTTTATATTAGTACCTAATTGCTAGATTTTTTAAAATGAAAAGTACTCTAAAACATTAGATTGCCTATAAATATTCTGTCCCCTTAACCCCTGGAGGTATTACTGACTCAGCTCCCACTAACCGGGCTTGTCAGTTTGCAATTTCACATCTTCAGGAGGGGAGGTACAAATCTTTAAGTTGATGTCGCAAACAAACTCAGAGGAATGCACCAAGTCATATATTGTTAAATGAAAGGCTATTGGTCTTAGGAAAAACTGTTTTACCACTTAACAGCCATGCAGTGTAAAAAACCTGAACAACTAATCAGACATCAGGCTTCAGGGCACAAGTTTGTTGTCTGCCAGGGTCAGTAAAAAGATTTCTCCCCTCTCTCCTCTGTCAAGGCACTAGTACAATTGGCTCCGTAACTACGGAAGGTGGTGCCTCTCCCTGTGGCATGAGGCAATTGTCGGTAGCCTCTGGAACCTGGGCTTTACCTGCAACATGCTTGTACGGTTCACACTGTACGTCCTAATTCTGTGTTTGCTTTCATTTGGTTTACAATACGTAAACGATCTGCAGCCTGTAAATGTCTGGGCCTATTTGTACGTACGCGAGATACCGGAGCAGGAGAAAAGTTTCTGCTTTTCCCCTGTGAGGTTAAGCAGGAGGATGAAAGCCAGGATGTCTTAGGTCTGGCTGTGGGCACCTGTCAGCTGAACTTTCAAGCCCTCCAAGTGACTGGACCCTCATCATGGCTGTACAGTTCAGCGCGTACAAACAGTCCCCAGCTGCACTTACACACCTCTGTAAAACAAAGAAGAATGAACTAAATTCACTCTGAAAATAATGTACATTTTTTTAAATACAAAATGCAACGCAATCTTCTGTAACACTTCCGAAGCATTACCCGAGGACTGTATTTGACCTCTGGTTTCTACTGCACCTGGACGTACAAGCAGAGCAGCAGCCCATGGTATGGTGATGTGCTCAAACGCTGTCAGCCTGAGCCTTGGCTAGGAAAAATTAGGATAACTTCAGGGAATACAGTATATGCCATTGCCTACAGTGGAACTGTGCTGATTTAATTACCCGAGGACCTTTCCTCCGTTCCCTCACGCAGCTCTAAGTGCTGCTCCTCTTCTGTTATAGTGCGGGTTTGTTATCATATGAATAAGCACCAGAAGAGAAGATTGGGGCTTGCAGAAGACTTTGGGTCATACTCCAAAAGCTCTCATTTGAACTGGTGGCAAAACAATCCTTGTCAAGAGTGGAAGTAGGTCCGGGACCGGAATGGCGTGGTTTAGCAGGTTTTTCCTGTTCCCTGGGATTCTGTGTGAATCACTAAGCATTCCCAGTACGTATCGTAATTTTAAGAAGAAAACTCAAGTCCAAGTATTGGAATAGGGAAGGAATTTTTTTCAAGCAGCACTGACAATTTTTTTCCACCTGTTTTCCACTTACATTCCCTCTTTGGCAAACCTACAGATTAAGTCTTTTCACCAGCAGCACTTGTTGCTGCTCCAAGGCAGAGAGCATAGAAGAGAACCAACACGCGCTCCGTTTCCCAGACAGAGTCCAGATGTTGTAAAACGCAGCAGAAACAAGACAAGCTGTGGCATAGAAATAGACAAAACATTCTGAAAATCCAGAGTTACTTTCTTCCCTAGGGACTTTCTCATGTATTTGCCCATCAAACAAACACTGACCTGACGTGTTGGAGCTTTTGGCACCAAACACATGAGGCCAGCAGAGCTGGGTGCCTCCGTTACAGCAAAGTCCTCGTACGTGCTAAATGGCAAACGGCTGCTCTTCAGTTTCAATGATGGTGCAGGAAGAACCCGAGGGACACTGCTGGTCTTTAGGTTTCTCTTCTTTGTCATTAATATTGACCGAGCTGCCTTTCAAGGTGGGAATTCGTGGTGTCCATAAATCAACTCGCATTGAGGCAAGGTATTTTTTTGACATAAGGAAACAGGTTGCAAAAGATCTGCCTGGAGTTCCTGAAATCTTCCACGTTAGCTAGACCTAGACAAGTGCAGATGAAACTTTGTCGGGAAAGTTTCAGTGCTGGTGAGGTTGCTATGGCAGACAACCTTAGTATTCGTTGCATGGTATGTTACTGGACTCAACCTGATGAATTGCTCCTGCTGGTGGGTATATTCATTTACACATAGTCAAAGATTTGGATACAGAAGAGAGAGATGAACTTCTAACAGCCAGATATATACCAGTCTTGTCTGTGTATACCCCTTTTATTCCAAAATTGGTTTTGCCAGTGACCAGGAGGTAAGCTTAGTTTGGAAGTATGAAGTGGTATTCACAATATTGTTAATTATCATTCATCTGTAGAGATTCCTAATGAATAGTAAAGACTAGTCATTTTGAACCTGTGAGCCAAGACGTTGAGGCTATGAGCCCAACCTACAGTAGCTTGAAACTTAATTGTGTTTTCTGGACACTTTAAAGACACCTCAACTCCTTCAAAAATGCAAAGCAGTTGAAGATATTCTGTTAGCTCTCTGTTGAGTGTTCAACAAATTACTACACACTGACAACATGAGCTCCAAGTTGCATGGATAGTCTTTGAGATTGTGTCTCAGCCTCATTGCTCTCTTTACCTAAACGCTGTATCTTCATGGGAAGATGATGCAGCGCAACCCTGAGGCCTCAAAAGAATATGCATTGAAACTTGTAGATCCACATCAAAATCTCTAAGAGAAAAAGGGGTTTATGTTGCCTGCAGTAGACACGTAGGCAGGATCTGAAAGGGGTGTTATCCCATTTAGGAGATGGCAGTGACAGCCGCGTCGTAGCAGCGCACCCTTACTCAGGCAAAGTTCTGCTGTTTAATGTCATCAAGAATACAAGGACTGCTGAGTTCTAATGAACAATTAAACAACATGGTGTCGCTCTGTCCAAAAATGAACAGTTTTGAATAACTGAAACTCACAGGGCTTTTTCCGCTGACGTGCCAAACAAGTTAGTGCAAGACAGTACATACACAGCTATGTAAACACCAAATATGCAAGCCACTAGCTACTCTGCCCTCATTCTTCATGTAGTTGGTTGCAGCCATTAAATACACAATATCTTGTTCCACTCCATTCACGATGAGATGTTCTTAAGGCCTTTATGTCATCGGTAATTTCAAAGAACACGGCAGTCTGTGAAGGAGGATGGTGGAAGCGTGCCCGTGTGCTCCTTTCCATCACTACCGGCATAGGGTCCATAATCTCCAGCAAAAGGACAAGGCAGATACCCAGGGTCAGTGACCCCTTAAACTACTTCACTGAGCACTGGCAGAGGCCATCTGAGCAGGCCCTGAGGGCTCACCACCCTCCCTACGAAGAATGAGTTCGGACACCTACTGTACCATCTGTTTTCATCTTACCCTACTACACACTGATTTCCCCATATAAACAGGCCTTGGTCTGCCCTTTAGAGTTTGGTTGCTCCAGAAATATTTGTTGGTCAACTTTAAAACTGTAAGGAAGGAGATGTCCCTGCTATTTACAGAGACTGCTTCCGGACCCTGCCCATATTAAAAAGCGAAACAGAAAATCTTGGTGACATCAGGGAACCAAATTTTTTTGGGTCAAGCTGATTTGTGTTCCCCGCAACCTACTTACATTTAATTAGTCTATACTTCAGGGCTTCTGTCAATCAATTTCCTCTGAAGACTGGCCACAGACGGAGCTGGGGTGCTGGGGGAGGTGGTGGATGTGCTTGGCGCTATTGAGGAAGATCAGGTATTTCTTTAGCACATCTTTTTCACACTCTCAGGGTTAAACCTGTCACCAGTCTCAATAGTAACAAACTGATGGTTTGATAACATATTTCAGGACGGAATTTTACTTCAGGAAATCCGCTAGGAATAGCCTTCCTCCTCTGGAGCTTGGGGCAAGTCCCATGACCTCCTGAGAAGATCTGGAAACATCACCTAAGAAATTTCTGCTTCATCCAAAATACTGGAAATGCCCCTTATTTCATCTCTTCCTTACCTATGACACCTTTTTGAGGCTTAGAATCTTCAGAACAATTTTAAGGTCCTTCATTCAAAGGTCTTAGGGGGCATTTTAGAAAGTTTGGCTGGTCTCGGTTACAGGACTGCCTGCAGACGTAAGACATTGAATTTCACGACACACAGTTGGGCCCTTTAATTCCTACTTCGCTAAAGGAACACGAGCTCAAAGAAGAACCTGGGACGTACTTCATCTTTCCCAAACTAAAAGGTCCTTAAGTTCCAGGTTTAGAGCATGTCAGGCAAACAATGCATGTAACCATGGAAAATGGACAGTTGATGTTTTTCTTCAAGAGGTCTTTTCCACTGAAAGATCCCAAAGCAGCAGCCCAAGTTATAAATAGTAGAGAAAAATTATAATCCCGGCATTGCCTTGTGCTGCCAAACGATTATGTGCAAGACACATACATAACTTCTTGGCAAAGATCCATTTGTCAAAATAAAAGAAGCCAACTGTGCAAGAGAAAGAGACAATAGATCTTGACAAACTTGCAGGTGCTAGCAAATATGTAAACAAAAAGTTGCTGTGACTGATGTATTAATGTAACACTGCCAGAGTACTAGCTTCAAAAATTAACAACTGTTGATGCTTTTGTGGCTAGTCAAAAGAGCAAGTGTCATGATTTCTGCTATGTTTGACATTTTCTATAGTTTCTACTCAATTTTAATCTCTGTGTAATACTCAATACTCAGCTTTCTACAAGAAAGACAGAATAAGTAAGATTCTCACAAATGGGATAATACATTTGAAGACAGCTGACCTAAGAAAAGAGATAGCAGAGATGAAAATTTCTTGACATTTTTATGAACTCATCATTTTTGCCATTTAATATATAAAAAGAAAAACCTATTTCCACTGATTGATTACTTTAATGAATAAATGTACTCACTGATTTGGTGCCTTGAGTGGATTAAATTTCCCTTGCTAGCAGGAACTGGCCTTAAATGAGAGTGTTTTGAGGGTTTATTCATTTTCCCCACAAAAAAATAAAAAAAAAAGATAGAAAATCAGTCTGAATTTCAAACCACTTTGATCTCTGTGTATATTTTATAAACTATTGTCTGAACCTCTGTGAGCTCCTGTGAAGTAAAACCCAATTACAGTCCCCCACACTGTGGGCTCAAAGAATTCCAAACCAGATTTTTCCCAATGTCACTGATGCGTTGAACAACATGCAGCAGCTCATAATCATAACCACCAACTTCTGCATTATAGTTCTTGGCTGTAACCAGTTCAAATACTCACCACCACATAAGCCTCGCTCCTCACCTCCACAAAATGCTTTCCAAAACGCAGCAGCAAATAAACAGTTGGAAAAAAAACCCAAGGCTGCATTGCCGGGTATGGGTTTGACATGTTTTGGATGGAGATAGGAAGGAAGGCAGAAGATCACCACAGAAATCAACAGGGAAAATAAGGAGAGCTCATTACAAAAACCTGAACTTAAAAAAAGAAAATAAAAACATCAAAAAACTCTTAGGAAAAGGAAGAACTGTGTGATTTTGCAGAGATGCTGGAGGACAAGATAACCTTCTGTTTGCAGCTCTGTTTTCTTCTGGTAGATCCATTATCAAACTCATGGGTTATGGTGTGACATAATCCCAAATTCTTAAACTCATAAGCTTTGCGTGTAATCCTCCCTTCAGTCCTGGGACACATCATGTGTCTTGGTAGCAGAGCATCCCGTGACATGTCCCACATTAACACAGATTTTCCTTTGGGTGATGTATGTGCTCATGTCAAACACACACACTGATCAAAAGCTCAGTGTAAATTTCTTCTCACAAAGGCAGCCTCCAGCAGATAGAGTTGGTGTCGGCCTGGGTCTATAACGGACATCCCAAACGTATCATGGTTTTAAGGAAGTTGCTTTAATGGGAAAAAAAAAAAATAAGAAGTTATACAATGTACTGCTTTAATTACAATTTGATATTTTCAATACATTTGCTCATTTTGTAGATTTAGGTCTCCAGCAATTAAAAGCTGAAAGAGACTGAGTAAAGAGAAGTAAGTAACAAATGAAGGAACGTAACATTTCCTTTCACTGGCCGGCTTCGGGGGGCTTTGCTGCAGATAAACCTTGTGACTGCATTCCTACGAAAGAGAACTTGGACGACGGTGAGTCATTTGCTCCACATTTTCATTTGCCTAGTCGTGTCCTGATGTTTGCTCCTGTCATCTCCATGCAACTTGCCTCAAACCACATCTGAAGGAGAGCGGGTTTGTAAGCTTTCCTTTGTGGCCGGCTGCTGCCCAGTGGAGGACCCTCTCGGCGGCCACGTCTGTGTAAGTTACACCTGCCTGGTCGTTGCTTTAATTATTACTTTTTTTCTCATTTTTCTGTTCCACAGCACTTCATAGTTTTATTGAGGGGTTCCTCATTGACTCAAAAAGATCAAAATAAAAATGTGCTTGTGTGTAGCACTTCTCATTCCCATCCTATTAGAGAAAATGTACAGATCACCCACAAGTGTCAGGTGGTTAGATTAGCAATAACTGAAGCCTGATTCCTCTTTTTTGTTACTGATTGAACTACCGCATTCTCTAAATGCTACGGGATGCAGTACTGAAGGCCAGAAAGGCTTTTCATCTGGGAGAGAAGCATAAAAGGGGAAGCAGAATCCTCTCACATCAATTAATTACCACAGTGCATCCGACACACAGCGATATAGGCAATACGCGCCCTGCAGTGCTGTCAGGGTTGCTATTCCATGAGACCAGTCTCCAAAAGAAGGTGTTTCTCTGAAAACTTTGCATAACTCTGTAGCCTGTGCAGATGGACAGAATAAAGGAGAGGGCAGGGGAAGACAGCTGCTAGGATGGGCAATTAGTTAAAACTGTGCACTGTGCAGTAGTACAGCATCCAGGTGTGGTTTTAACCCACCTCAGTATGAATCTGTCTGGAACTCAGGAGACACAAAAGTATTTAGAGCCACTTATAGACTGAAGTTTAAACTTCCTACTTTCTAATTATGCCTGTTTACTCAAACTGAGATTTTCCCATTGCTTATCTCAAGCGTCCCAAGTATTTTACTAGCTGACTCAGTGCCCTATTGGTAATTGAACCTAGACAAGCATTTACTTCTCCATCATTCTCACCTGACACAGAGACACAAGCAGCAGTAGTTTACTCCATAGAAAAGTCTAGAAAGAAAGCAGGTTTTCCACCGTGTGTTGTCTAGAGATGTGCTGAGTAGGTTTAGATGAACTGGCAACAAAAAACTACCCTGCTTCTACAAAAGTGCCTTGCAACAGGTAAAGCAAACTCCTTAAAATCCTCAGCATAGACTTGTTTTATTTGCGCTAATACCTACACTAGCATGTACTACACAGCCTGACTGTAGAGTAGTTGTGCCCTTAAAATCTGGAGATCAATTAATAATTAAAATCAGAAGAGGTGCACCAGTTCGGGAATTCACATACCATAGCAGGAATCCTAAATGCATCTGGTTGCAACTCAACGCTGAGGAAACTTTTTGTTGGAGAGAAAAAAAAAGAGCTATCAATGGCCACTCGTGGCATTCCTACGAATATCACTAATGGGGAAAAAAAAAACCCTATTGGAAAGACTATTTTTAAAATGTGATTTACTCTTAGAGCCCTGTGAGACTCACCTATGACATTAGCATAATCTGATAGTCATGCGACATCTCCTTTCACATCCATCCTTTCCTCAAGGACATCAGGAGAGGTGAAAGCTGACAGCACTTCTGTTGCGCTGACAGAGCTGTGGGTCAAGCGAGCACCACCCCGTTTACATGGGGGCTGACTCTGACCTTGTGTCACCACAACTCCCAGCGGATCCTGCAGTAAGCACTGATGTGTTCGAGGCTGTACATGCTGGCATCACAGTGAGATCTCCGCTTTAAGGGCAATGTTGAGGGCATCTTTCATCCTGGGGCAAGCACAGAGCACTGGAAAGATGTTCTGCTACAAAAATTTTGCGACAAGCTGCCATCGTCTCCTGCAGGGCAAATACAGGAGTCTGCTGTGGAAGACAAGCCATCAGAGCCTGCCTCAGGTGCTGACAGCGCTTCTTTAACACATCCCCTGCTCTAACACAAGCCTTATTCTCAACAACAGCTGCTACTGATCGAGCTGTTACTGATCGGGGCATCTTCTCCTTGTCGGCTAAAAGGCAAAAGCAAATCTGTCGGAAACAACGTGGCCTAGCATCTTGTGGGCAGAGGGCTAGATCAGCTTCTAGCCTGCCGCCTGCCTACTCGTACCCAGTACGGTGAGCCAAATGTGCTCCTCTGAGGGCCTGAGGAAGACCTATTGATCTTCTGGAGGCAGGAGAGAAGGCTGGGTGATGGACGAGAAGGGGTCTCTCCCAGCCACCTGACCCACCTGCCATCTAGTGTGTGCTCAGGACGCGTTTCCAGCCCAGCCGTAGAGAACAAAGAACGGAATGAGGCTGGGCTAACCAGGCACGTGACTGGTAGCCTACGCTGCGATCGCTTAGCCTCTTCCTCCCAGGACTCTGCATGAGGCACATGGGGCACACCCCCAAAACCAGCTTGCCGGCAGCGATGCAGTTACGACGATGGTGTTCTCAAACACACAGCAGGCAACACCCAGGTCTTAGCTGTAAAACAAGCAGCAGGTTACATTTTCAACAGCTCCATGTACCACATTTGCACAGGTGTAGTGTTCTAGGTATACTACTTTCCCAGTTAGTTACCTGCTTCCTCTATTCAGCTCTCTCCCAAGGACAGAACTGCTTGCGCTAGACACGCACGGCCACTGAACAAACCAGTGCTCCTCTGCCCTGCCACACCTCAGCGTTCAGATGAGTGTATAGGACATCAGCTCGTTCCCTTCTGTGCCAAACCATCAGCCATTTTCCATAATACCTCATTTCCGTACACCCATCAATTTCAACTGTTTTTCTTTAATGGCATCTTCTCATTTGGAAGGTGACTAATAAAGGATAGGAAATTTCACCTCAGAAACAAGGTTGGAACTGACAGTAGAATATGCCTCTACAGATCTCAGTGAACTTTCCATGCAGATCCGTATTTTCTTGTCTCAGGGAAATCAAATTTGTGACAATCAGTGCCTGAGTTGACTCTTAACTTACTGAACAATAGTTACACGTCCTTTCTGACAAAAAAAGACTTCAAAGGAACATCAGTGAGACATTTTATACTTATTATATATATATTATATACATGTGAATACATACGCACTCGTTGTTGATTGGTCTCCAAATCCATGGAAAACAGTCAATACTATTTTGGAACTATCAAACTCAAATTCACACTCACATTCAACAGTCATTTACTCTCAAAGCCGTCATGATGCTTTTGAGATCCAAAGGCAGACACGCCTGTAACACACCAAATTCAGGGAACTCTGAGCTAGGAGCAAGCGGGTCAGCTCTGGGAACACATTAAAAAACAGGCACGCAGCGCGGAGCTAATTGCCTCCTACCTGGGATAATTATCTGTCATGCAGCAGTGCAGTAATACAGCTATCCTGCCTCTGGAGCTGGCACTTCCTTGCAACTAAGGTGATGATCTTAAATCACTGCAATGCCTGGGCAGTGCCAAGACTTGCAGTTTCTTCCATGGAACAGAAGGCAAAAAGCATTAAGTCGATTTTGTAACCTTCAGTGATGAAATCCTGTTGTCACTCCGACTTCAGTACAAACACATGCATATTTTGCTAAATTAAGACATACCTGTGCATGAGATCAGTCTTTTCAGGAGTATGACAAGTCTTCCTTGCCCTACCTTTGGTGTTGCACTATCACAGCAGTAGTATCACAGCAACTTCCCCTTCCCTGCTTCCTTCAATATGCACTTAGGCTAAAATCAGCTGCTGGTGCTGGGACGGCAACACCTCTGAGTCATCGCCTGCAGAAAGGCTTCTAACTACAAGCCCTTTTGTTGGTGTAACCTGGTGAAAATGAGACAAAAAGATAAAATCATTGCACCTCTTAGGTTTAAAATGTTGCTTCTGAGTTGTTTTCTGCCTGACACATACAAGAATGGTTAAATTTTAACACGGACCTGGGGCTCGTGTTTCTGTTGTACAGTACGGGGTTGAGCCGGAGGGAAGCTGAAGCAGAGGAGAGATGGCTGCTACAAGAATCAGTCTTTTCGTGTGTTCGATTTTCCAAGAGAACTCAAAAAAAGACCGGAAAAAAAAGCCAATTTCATCTTTGCTTCATTCAGCCACCGCAGGGACCAGGCACAAGTATAGATCTTTTAGTCTGACTGCACACATTCCCCTCATTTCAACGAGTGGAGTCACAGCAGTAAGGGCCCAGCCTCCCCTTTTTTTTTTCCGCTCTTAAGCTAAAGGAATAGCTCCGCTCACACAGGCTGTAGACCAGACAGTGTAAGGGGCATCAGTCACAAACATTTAGCCACTTTGTTACATGTATTTAACAATTAATTGTGAAACTACAGCAGCGAAACCTTGCTGCAGCACTCTGCTATTAAGCCTTTGCTCGGGGGAATTTTTATGAGGTTTGGATTGGGAAGGTCCTACTGGTCCTATTAGTGGGGAACAATGTGGTTTATCAATACTTTTATTTCACTGACTGTGCAAAAGTGTCCATCGGGCGAACACGCGTGTTCCACATCCCCTGGGGTACCCGTGAATACGTCAGCGCTGAGGCTTGTGTAGTTCACTGTGCAGAGCAGGGACACAAAATGCAAACAGTGAAGGAAGACCTCTTTGCTTCTGGATTGGAGCCAGGGGAGGAGGGCATGGAAGAGGGATTCTCCATGTGTTGGGGTAGTGGGTTGCAGAAGGAGCGGTACCTGCGGCCATAACCTGGACCTTCCCGTGGAAGGAGACTGAAGGGCTACAGCCACTGCTGCTGGATTTAAGGTGGTGGAAGAAAAACTGGATTCAAATTGTAACGGCAGTGGGTCCAAGGCACAGGGCAGAAAACATTCTCCATTTGTATAAAACATAGATTTCTATGTAAATATTCAGCAATAACTTCTCTAGTAATGAATAAGAAATAAATTGCTTATTTGTTGTATGATAAAACCACTATTTTGCACAGATGAGGCAGATGACACTTGATTTATACTGTCTTGCAAAAGCTTCAGACAATTAAGGAGAAAACTGTTCTGAGACTTATTACACTGACAAAATCCTGGTACAGCTAAGAGCTATCTGATTCACACAAGGATCGTCTGGCATGTAAAGCTTGTTTTAACAGATACCAATGTGACATACATAAAGCTGTCAGGCTTTCTCTAAAGGACAGTCACCCACTTCATGTTTCAAGTGCCAAATTAATTATATTTGACATGTAATTTATAACCTAAGGTATTTTAGATTTGGAACTTGACTATGATAACAGCAGATTAGAGCAGCACTCTGTTTGACAGAATGGATTTTTCAAGTTATTTTCCTCGTGTGTGAGGGTCTGGATTCAGACTTTTTGTGTATCGAGCTTGCGTACAGGAGACGGATACCTCTAAGCAAAGTAGGCTTCGTCTGCCTCCTCCCCCAGCCATTCCGTGCTGAATTATTTTGCACTTAGAAGCAAGTTTCTTCTGCAGTCTTAATCACAAAGCTCCACCTAATGGAATGCGGGGAGAACTGTGCACACAAAAAAAGAAAGGCAGACACAGCTAAGCACTGTTATCAAGGAAAAACTGCTACACAACCATAAACTGTTAATCTCCTCCACCTAATTTATAAAGTCTCCCTTCCAAGGAGTTTAAAACTTTGAGGTGGGAGAAAAGCCCCCCCCAAAAAAAGCTTTAGCTTTCCCTCTGACTGAAATTGTAACCTTGTTATTGTAACTGCAAGATATTTCAATCCAGCCATACTACACCTTCTATGTTCCAAAGCATTTAAAAATTATAAATATATAAAATAACCTGTAAAGGTAGGTATGTATTTACTGACAGATATTTCATTATCGAAAGATTTCACTTTCAAATAGGTTTTTTTTTAAAAATGGCAAAATATTTCTATCAATGTACCCACTGAAAATGAAGGCTTTCTGTGCAATTTTAGATCATTCATTAATATGACACTGGAAGACAGCTGGAACACTAGCATTTCAAAATATTGCTGCAGGAAAGGGACTAAAGAATTTTAAAAACTTTGCAAAGAGTAATGTCATTTTAAGGCAGAGTAATTTTATTTCTTTTAAATTCAGTGCTTTGCAGATGTTAATGTAAAAGATGGGACAAATTCCTGCAAAAGCTTAAAAATCCACTCATTATATCAGACTTCCCACTTAGAGGGAGGCTCTGTGGCCTCTTTCAGACTTCTTCTGCAGCAGAAGGTACAAATTAAATGTCACCTTGTATCAAGATAAAAGCATTTCATTGAAAAACCAGGACATTTGTCAAGATCATCTTATTTAAGATGACTAACGCAGTGATAGCCCTGAGTCTGCATTTTGAAATTGTCAGCAGTAGGACAACACTAGAGCATTGGGTTTAGTAAAAGAAAAAAAAAAAAAAAGCTAGTTTGGTATTTAAAAGCCTTCTGTCAAGAATTGCACTTCGATATTCTGCAAGAATAGAGCTGCCAGTCTGGAATTGGCTTAATTGCTAGCATTAATGATCAGGCGTAGAGCTATGACATCCGCAGAAGACTGTCTTCAACTAGGAAGGTGATTAAATCATGTCTTTGACCGATCTCAGATACACTAATGTGCAGTTAAATCTGACTATTGCAGGGCCGGCTCAGATTTTGTGGGATTTTTAGCTCTTAAGTTCACAACCATCGTTAACTGTTGTTCACCAACACGGTTTTCCTAACCCTACTTTGATGCCCTCGATGGGTGCATGTAGCGGCTCTGTTCCATGCAACCTCCCTTCTTTCATTTCACACCATCACAGCATCTTTCCACGTGCTCGGAAACCTCAGCTTCACCACTCCACTGGGCCAGGCTTGGGACAACCCGTTCAGAACCGACGGGGCGGAGGAAGGCAGGGCTGGCCAACACATAGATAAGCAGTGCCATCTCCTCTGCCTTGGCTCCCCAGAAACCGAGCCAAGGGCGAGCCGCCTCCGTCGCGTGAGCCTGACGGCGTTCCCCAGAGGTACCACAGGGCAAACCCATGGACAACGAAGCAGCCATTATTTTAGTTGGAAAGGGAGGCCGCCCCCCGCCCGCGGTACGAACGGACTCTGGTAGGGCCGGTGGGCAGGGGTACACCTCACCCCTGGAGGC
>NW_010263496.1:32594-43960 GCF_000690775.1 Eurypyga helias | reverse complement strand
CGGAGTTAAACCACGACAGTCCTGTTCCTCAACCCAAGCTCACTCAAACTCCCACCAGAAATATTCACACTAGTCCTAGCCACAAAAATCCTACTTCTGTCTGCAAGCTTTCTTTGAATTCGTGCCTCCTACCCCCGATTCCGTTATGACCAGCTCAAGCACTTACTCTGAAAAAACTTCCTGCCACTAACACTAGCACTATGTCTCTGACATATCAGCATGCCAATCTGCTACGCAAGTCTACCCCCTCACCTGAGGAAATGTGCCTGAACTATGATACTATGAAGGGTCACTATGATAAACTGAACATGGAGGTACACCACTCCTCTCATTTCCTACAAGTAAAACTTAGAAAAGTAGGAATCGAACCTAAACAAAAGAGATCAAACCTCTCGATACTTCCTTTATATTATTTCCTAGTAAGGTCAGCTAACTAAAGCTATCGGGCCCATACCCCGAAAATGATCGTTTAACCCCTTCCTTTACTAATGAACCCTCATGCAAAACTAGTATCTCCTCTAAGCCTAATCCTCGGAACAACCATCACAATCTCAAGTAAACATTGAATAATAGCCTGAGCCGTCCTTGAAATTAACACCCTAGCCATCCTACCTACCATCTCACAATCCCACCACCCCCGAGCCGTTGAAGCAGCAGTTAAGTACTTCCTAGTTCAAGCAACCGCCTCTGCACTAATCCTTTTCTCAAGCTTAACTAATGCATGAGCCACAGGCCAGTGAGATATCACACAGCTAACAACCACAACCTCCTCTGTCCTACTAACCACCACATTTTCCTAGATCTAACACTAAAACTGAAGTGAAGGAGTCAAGGAATATTAAGACTTTTCACACTCATTTAACCACATTCAGCGCAAATGAGTAGCACCTCCAAATTGCCACCATCTGATGATCATTTCGATATCTAGATGCTTCCAGTTCAAGTATTAGTCAAACCACTAAAACCCAGTGAACACCCTGATCATGATGCCAGTATTCTGCCCTGTTTTACCCATGAGAGATGGGAGAAAAAGACAGGATGCATGGGAAACCTGAACTACTGTAAGAAGTCACAATTAGACTGCAACATGACCCATTTTGACGACCAGGTTGCCTAGACAGGAAGCAATGTCCTGCCATAGCGCGGCAGTCCAGATGGATTTTCCTCAGCACTGCCAGTTGCTCTGCTTCCACTGCTGTACCCGCCCGCAAAGGGCGTTTGCCACCATCCACAAGTCAGTGAAGGGGTAAAGCACTGGCCATTTCTCTCTCATTTAGCAACGTCCAAAGCCAGCTGGATGGCCATTACCTCTGCAAACTGACTCGATTCACCTTGACCTTCAGCAGTTTCTGCAACTTGTCGCATGGCTCCTGGGCGACTGCAATTCCCTGTGTGGGACTGTTGTGTTATCAGGGCAACCCACTTACTCCATGTCGCATCAGTGGCATGATCAGTGAAAGAGACTGCCTTTGAACAACCAGCTCAGCACTGGTAGTCGAGGTGCCAGGTGGACCTGTACTTCATTTCCAAGCACTTCTGAGGCAGATTGAACTCCCTCATAAGTTGCCAGTATCTCTTTTTCAGTTGGAGTGCAGCAGACCTCAGATCCTCTGTATCCCCGAGTCCAAAATCCTAAGGGTCGACTTCAGGGCTCCCCTGGATCTTTCTGCCAGAGAGTCGAGGTAGGGCCATTCTCCCCAGCTGCAGTGTAGAGCACATTCTTTACCTCTGGCCTTGTCCAGACTGGTCCAAGGGCTACTGCATGCACAATCTCCTGTTTGACTTGTTCAAAGGCTTGTCGCTGATCAGGGCCCCATCTGAAATCATTTTTCTTACGAGTCACTTCTCAGAGAGGGCTTACAATTTGGTTGTAATTTGGAATATGCATTTGACAGAAACCCACAATGCCTAGGAAAGCTTGTGTTTCCTTTTTGCTTGTTGGTGGGGACATAGCTGTCATTTTGTTGATCAGTCCATTCAGATTTGGTGACATGCATCTTGCCATTTTCCTCCTACGAGCTGGATCCCTCCTGCAGGTCCCTTTACCTTGCTTTGCTTTATGGCAAAAATGGCTTTCAGAAGAATTATATTCTTCCCTTTCTCAAAAACTTCATCTGCTGTGTCGCCCCATACAATGATGTCATCAATGTACGGCTGATGTTCTGGAGCTGCACCCTGTTCGAGTGTAGGTCTGGACCAGTCCATGGCAGATGGTAGCACTGTGCTTCCACCCCTGGGGCAATCGATTCCAGGTGTATTGGATGCCCCTTCAGGTGAAAGCAAACCACGGCCTATAGTCTGCTGCCAAAGGAATGGAGAAGACAGTGTTAGCAATGTCAGTGGTGGCGTACCACTTGGCTGCCTTTGGAGTTCCAGCACGTCCAGCATGGCAGCACTCAGTGGTGGCATGACTTCCTTCAGGCCATGGTAGTCCACTGTCACCCTCCATTTTCCATCAGACTTACACACTGGCCAGATGAGGCTGTTAAAGGGTGAGCGGATTTTGCTGATCACTCCTTGGATCTCCAGCTGACGAATCAGCTTCTGGATAGGAAGCAAAGAATCTCCGTTAGTACGATACTGTCATGGGTGGACTGTTGAGGTAGCTATTGGCACCTGTTTTTCTGCAAGCTTTAGCAGTCCCACAACAGAAGAGTCCTTTGAGAGACTAGGCATGACAGACAGATGCTCAATTTCCTCAGCCTCTATAGCAGCTATACCAAAAGCCCACCAGTACCATTTTTCGGGTCCTTAAAATAGCCTCTCTTGAGATAGTCAGTGCCAAGGATGCACAGAGCCTCTGAGCCAGTCACAATAATGTGTTTTTGCCACTCCTTCATAGTCAGGCTTATTTCAGCCTCCAACAGTCAATTGTAGAGAGCAACCAGTCACACCAGAAATACTGCTTGGTTGTACCCTGCTATAGCTTGATGGCATGAGGGTACACTATGTACCCGTGTCTACTAGATCCTTACACTGCTGCGGCTCTGATGTGCCGGGCTACCGAATTCACACAGTCCAGTAAACATGGTTGTCTCTTTCCTTCACCTGGCTGGAAGTGCGTGAAGGAAATAGGAATATCACGCACTATTAGAGGCCCACCTCTAATAATCATGGGCCTCACTCATGTCATGAAGAAAGGCATTATTGGCCATGTCAGGGTTTTCATCCCGTTTACATATGGGAGCAGCAACTTTTCTGGCAGAGTCCCCACTAGTAGATCTTTTTCCTTTCAGTTCACTTACTTGTTCCTCCAGGAGAGAGGTAGGTTTTCCATCCCACCTCCTCAGGTCCTCTCCATGGTCTCTTAGGTAAAACCACAGGGTACCCCATGAGGGATATCTGTTGTATTCCCTTCTTGGAGCAAAGGAATGCTTGCTTTTGATAGCTGAGATACTGGCCCATGGAGGTGGGAAGAGGAACATCTCCTCTCCAAGTTCCTTAAACTCTTCAGACAGTCTTTCCATGGCTAAGACACAAACCTATATGGAGGAGGAAAGACTTTTCACATATTTTTGGAATCGGTGGATCATCTCATCTACAGCTGGTGCCTCATCCTCTCTCCAAGTTATTATTGAGAGCACGCTAGAATATGAGGGTGGTGCACTCCACGTTAACTTCTGCCACATGGGTCTAGTGCAGTAAACTTTGTCTGGGTTGGTAGATGCTCGTGTGTTGTTTGAGTTCCAGTAAACCATCTCCAGCACTGCTAGTTCTCTTAGATACTGGATGCCTTTCTCCATGCTGGTCCATCTGTGTAGCTGTTGTGGTACATTTTCTCTAAAAGAGTACCTCTCCTTCACATTGGTCAGGAGTCATTCCAGGGGCTGATGTTTTGTGACCTACATCCAATTGCTTTTATCAATGCCCCCTTCTCTGGCAAGTGACCCCAGCTGTTTAGCTTCTCTCCCCTCTAGCTCCATACTACTGGCCACATTATCCCAGCAGCAGAGCAGCCCGGTCATGATATGTTCACCTGGGCAGTGGCTGTAGTCTCTACACATGTCCCGTAGCTCCCTCCGGGAAAAAGACCATGTAGTCACAATGGCTTCATCTTCCGTCTCTTACTCTTGACATGGCTTTGCTCCCATCTCCTTGTTTGTTTCTGTCCCCCAGGATGTCCCTGCTATCTCATCATCCTCGACTATATGGACCTATTTATGTGTGTATTTCTTTTTCTGAACTGGGGCCTCTGACAGTGGTTGACCCTGGCAATAGCACGCAACAGCCTGTGGAAGTGAAGCCGCTGTAGAAGGTGGATGGACTGCAATGGAAGACAGGCTGGCAGCAGTGGGAGATGGTGACATTGATGGAGGCATGGTGGAGGGTGATGCAGGCATTGAGGGTGATGATGCAGGTATTGGAGGCAGTGATGCAGGCGTGGTGGATGGTGATGAAGGTGTGGTGGATGGTGTCACAGGCATTGGGGCTGAAGAAGGCGTGGTTGCAGCCGTGGTTGCAGCTGCATGGTCCTGGGTTAACAGCCTGCTCCCTGCACGGGTCTGTGCTGCCCCCTTGCGCATTAAAGCAGCTTGGGTGACTGCACAAATCCTGCGTCTGCCCCGGGCACTGGTAGCGGATGGGGCAGTGCTTCCAAACACTTCCTTAACTTTACCCAAAGCCACTAAAACGTTTACTAGCAAGCTGATCCCTAGCCACAGGTCACCCCAACCACATGAAAAATTTCCAAAATACTCGTATGCTGTTGCCATAAGACTGAGAGAAGAGGGAAAAAATTGAAAAAAAATTTTCCACATCCACCCCAGCACCAAATACCCTCTCCTCTATCGGCTGTGTCCCCGAGGGGATAAAGGGAGAGGTGTAATTGTGGAAAGCTTCCAGAAGACAACTCACGATGTACCAGGGGGCTGACAATATTAAGTACAAATAGAGATAGACTATTCCTGCCAGCATCACCAGCACACAAAACAGCCTGACCAAACATCTCAGCCTGGCTCAGACAGAAAAACTCAGGGTATTCAGTAATATACAATGGAGCAGATCCTGCCATTTGGTCAGCTGCCTGAAACACCCCAAACTCAGTGCCTGGATCAGACACCACCACATGGTAATGCAGGGCTTATCACACACTATCATCTGTTCTTATCTCAACTCTCTCAAGCCCCACTTTGGTCGCCAAAAAGAACTGTCCTGGTTTAGCTCTGTCAGGCAATTAAGCACCACCAGTCACTCTACCACTCAACCTCCCCCCACTCCCAGTGAGGAAGGGTCAGAGGAAAAAGAAGGGAGGCTTGTAAAAGTTGAGATAAGAACTACTTAATTATATAAATGAAACTTAGGGAGTTACTAACTATGCTATTGCTAGTAAGTAATTAAAAGAACAGAAAAATAGAACAAATGCCACAGGATCTCACCAGCCATGGATGGACACAGCCAGGTTCCAGGCAAGGCAGAAAAATAAATCCAAAAACACCGAGAAAGGGAAAAAAAAAACAAAAAAAAAAACCAACAAAACCACACCAAACCAAACTGAGAAGAAAAAAAAACAACCTGCAATCAGCCCGGGAGCAGAGAGCAGGGAGAGGGAAAAAACCTCCAATTTTCCAATCCCAACACCCCAACACCTAGGTTAATCTGCTTGACAAAAGACACTCCTTCTCTGCTAATCACCCGCCAGGAGGCCGGAACAAAGACCGTGCTGTGCTGCTGGTTGGAAGCCTCTAGCTGACCCTCCCACAGCTTCCGGTCATGCCTACCTGCAAATGTCTCCCAGCTCCCTGCACCACCTGCTCACAGTGCTGCTGGTACCCGGGGTGACACCAACCATTCAGCTTGATGTATTATGGAGTGAAACAAAATATAGACTGGCCCTAGGAGAGCAGGTCTTCGCTGCCTGGGACTAGGACAGGAGGCTGCTGGAAGTAGAGCCTACTCTTCTGCCCTGTCTGCTTTCTTCACTTGGCTAAACAGGGGCTGAATTTGTCCCGTTGTCTACAGTATCTGCAGAAAACACATAAATCTACAAGCTAAACAGATCCTAAACTGGCATCTGACATCAACTCATATGTATTTGTACATGTGAAATATATATTATTTGGTAAGGATACCAAATACTTCCCTACATTCATTCCTGTTTTTACAGTACATTCATCTAAAAGGCTCTTTTTAAAGATCAAAAATCAATTGAAACTGTACACGGAAAAGGAGAGGGAAAAAAAAAAAAAAGGCTTGAATTAATCCTGCCTAAGTAAATATCTTAGAAAGAGATACATGGATTTCTGCTGAATGAGCAACAGTGCAGCATTTGGCTATATTTTGAATCTATATTTTATTCAATAAAACCACAGTGTGTTCTCTTGTTCTATTAAAACTGCATTCTACCTTATCAGGTCTGAATAATTTGTATAAAATTAACTGCTACCATTCGTAGTAAAACCTGTAATTGCATTACTGGTATAACTTAAAATGATAACCTTATCTTAATTAGTATCATGCTACATAAACGCTTCTGAAAGCCATGGAGGATTAAGCTGCATTTTTAAACAGAAGCCTTGGGGCTGGTTGGTTGGGGGTTTTTTGGTTGTTGTGGGTTTTGGTTGGTTTTTTTTTTTTTTATTTCCAACGCATCAGCTAGGGCTAATATGTAAAAAAAGGGGAATAATCAAATTGAGAGAGAATAAACATCTCTGCTGCCACTTCTTCTCGTCAGCACAAGTTTCTGTGCGTAAGCTGATCTCTGAGCGCACACATTTCTTCTTGAGGGTCTACTCCACTTGAGAGCAAAGGACATGCTTATATTAAACATACGTTGTGTGGGACAGAAGCAGTATGAAGAGGCAGGGTCTGGTACAAAGGGAACACTCCCCTTTGAGGGCCTGGGGGAAAGCTTCATACAGCGCAATTCCAGTACACGCAGCAGAACAAGTCCATTAAACATTAAATTAAAATAATAAAAAGAAACAAAACCAAATTCAAATGTGACACCATCCCAAAACAAAACTAACTGGAAACATTCACAGACATAGTGTGCTCCAGGCATCCCATCAAGAGGGTATCTGATGACAGAACTAGAAGGAACTCAGAATCTGCTAGTACAACTACCTTCCAAGCTCCTCAGCCAGGCAGATGCTGAGGTAACTTCTGGAACATAGCAACTTCACAACATAGCAAAGGAATATTGCTGCTTTGTCAGAGTCAGAAAAATTAATACTAGTAAAATTTGGTAGCAAGTAACTAAAACCTCTTTATGAGAATCCTGCTTTGCCTTGGGTTTGGAGGAAGATTTTTCATTTGTTGGTGTTCTTGCCACATGTAAGTGTATCTATATTGCTGTTCTGTGAAACAGTGAAACAGCTTTCTAGCTTAATAAACAAACACTTATTGGGCTTATTTAGAAAGAAACTGGTCCAGCAGTAGCAGTCTGTGGTACAGTACTGCTCAGAAATAATTTTATGAGCCTCATCTTACTCCATCAAAAATAACAAAAGCAAACAAACAAACAAAAAAAACCCACAAAACAACCCCCACACCTTGGTAATAATTACCTTCTACTTCATTGCTATTAATCATGCACCACAGGCATACAATTATAGCAAGTTATCAAACAGTAAAGGACAGGATTAGGGTGACAAGAAATTACTTACTGTAACTTTATTGTTTCCAAATTAACTTCTTTTCCTAACTCTTTAGTACTAAGGAAACAGATCTTGCTTTTTAGCCAGGTTCACTAATTATTATAGGCTGCATAGAGCACAGAGGGCTCAGAAAGCGTGTGTGTGTACATGCCTGTATGCACACAGTGTTACAGGATTCTTCATGCTGTGCTGGAGCTCCACAGTACCAGTTATGAATACAGAAGAAATAAGGTGATGTTTCAGAATTGCTATAGTAACTCTATCTAAAAATGGACATGTGTAACTTGATACACATCCATATGTAGGCAGGTATCCCTGCACACATCCCTGCATGGTCCCCAGAAATCCTACTTTCACATACACATAAAATTATTAAACTCCCCCAGAAATGGTAAGACCTTTCTCAGAGCTCTAGCATTTTCATCATGGTAGGAATACACTTTTGTAGGGTGAACATGCATTCTTTGATTATTTGTTACACACTTTAAAGAAAATGCCAACAAAGCAAGAATCTGCATCACTTCTTCTTCAGCAGAGTTGACAGATGCCTACAGAAGGTATTTGCATCTTGCACAGCAGTTAGCCTTTTCATAGGAGACTTTGATTCGCTCCTCAGCATTTTCTTCAACTTTTACTAATTGCATGGAATGGAAAAAGGCATTGAATGAAAATCATCTGTTATCCCAGACTGCCTGCCTAATGTTTCTGCTTATGGCAATGCACAAGCAGAACAATCAGCCTTGCCTCTGATGTGATTCTAGCCAGTGTGTTAGCTAGTCCTTATAAATCCATCCATTGCCTCTATGAAAGTCACTGCCTTCCTTTTACCAAAGATAATCTATGTTATTGGTATTATACCACTACATGCAGAGTCATTAAAGAAAGATAGACCACAATTTATGACCAAGTCTGTGGACACCAGGGCATTATTTTAACCATAAAATCACAACCTGCAAGGAGAGCAGAGAAACCAGAGAAGCCATTAAAGACTTATAATTAGCATAAATCAATGTGTCACTACTGTTGACATCTTTATTACTTTAAATACACTAATCAAATACATCTGCATTCAGATAGAAGGAATGATAGTCAGACACAGAGAACACCCCTACAAAGAGCGATTTTAAATTATCTATTCAAAAGGTAAAAAAAAAATAAGCACACCAGCACAGTCAGGTGGAAATGCAGTGCACTGACTGAAAGTGTTTTCAGGCAGGTTACTGCACTTGGGATGGTCATATGTGAAATACATCAAACCTGCCCTGAAAAAAATACACACCTGTATGCCTCACTCATGCAGTTGACTACTGAGTCTCCTAAATGGAGAGAACAAACAACCCACAGACAAGCCTTGCTTTAGGGTGTTCTGCATTAGAAAAATAAATGGCTCAGTAACTTTTCACAACATCACTCCATTTTCCATCTCTACTTTTCCCCTACCACAGAAAATATGATGGAAGAATATCATGTTACTATTTCCATACTCACCATTACAACTGTAATATTACCTTATTGCAGCCACATGAAATTTCAGTACTGCACAGACATTAAAATATGCTGTTACTATTGCTGCTCATACAAACAAGAAGCTGTTAAACTTCTCTGTACTACCACTTAGGCCACGTACTCTGGTGACTTAATGAAAAATTTTGAGGACCATCTCCTTTCTCTAGGAGATAGAACATCTGCTTTGACATTCATAAAAGATGAATTCTTGAACTAGCACCAGGATCAAATAAATGCATGCAAGTTCTTTTCAGAAAACATGCTTTGGAAGGAATCAAATAATGGTGCTCCCACATTTTAATAATGCCAATTTATTTTCCTTTTCTAACTTGCGATATTAATGCTTTTTTTAAGAAACGTGAAACATCAAAGAAACTGCATATTTATTTTGATCCTATTTAGTAGCCATTAATAGTTTATTGGAATACAGAAATTGACTTTGAAAGAATATACAATCTCCTGTCCCCCTTAACTAGAAATAAGCATCATTTAACCTTAAAAAAAAAAGAAAAAAAAAGAAAAAAAAGAAAAAAGGCTGCCATGTATGTACCACAAGAGGCTTTACACTCTGCTTATCCGGGTGAGCTGCTTCTAGTGGCAGCCTGCCAATCATCTCACCTGTGCAACATGCATGTGGACCAGCAAACCTGTGGAAGCAAACTGGAAAATGGCAACACCCTTCAATAGCAAACTGAGCAGTCCAGATGGCTGAGGTGCAGAGCTACCCTAAGCTGCACAGCCTCCCCAAGAGCTCCTCAGTGGCCAAAGACTCAGAAAGCATCTTCAGTCAGGGATTTCACTACACCTTCTCAGCTCTGTAGAAGAGAACTGGACTCTCCCATATGACATAGAAGCCTTAGAGAGAACTGGGTAAAGAGAAAAATGCAGTAATTCGTCTATTGAAAATCCAGTTAGTTTAAGCAAATATTTATCAGATCACTCTCCTTAAAACATTTTACTTCCATTTTAAGTGTGTTATACTAATTTGGATTGGACTGTCTTTCTCTAATGAAACTGCCAAGCCTTTCAGATGCTTTAATTCATTTGCAAACACAGTGGAGTCCCATAAGGCAAGCAGAAAGAGACTGCTAAATGTACATGGGGTTCTAGTGCATTAAAACAAACTAACGTATCAAGTGACAAAACATAATGAAAAATTTTACTGTGGGAGGAATTAAGACTGAGGACTGAGAGGACATATTGCAAACTGGGCAGCCAGCCATCTGTCTGCCAGTATCTCCTCCACATCCTGCTGGGAAAGCAACATCTGCATCAAAGGTTTGCCCAGCTCCCCACCATCCACTTGAGACATTTCTTGATGTCACTGTTCTTTGCCCTTTACTGACTCAGTGGGAATACTCATACCCTAATCTAAGCAGAGGATTGTGAAAGATCCTACAATTATTTTTTTAATTACTATTTTTTTCCCAGGCTGACCTTATAATTTGTGAAGAACAACACAAACAAGCAGATAGCCACAGAAAGTTTACTTTCTGAAACTCTGAGTCAGCGACGGGCCTTGTTGTATGAAAGCCCAGGCAATATGTCTGTAAGAAAGCAGCTGGCAGTAAACAGGAGTTGTGTGCAGGGGAAGTGACAGCCATCAGGGTGCAGCCGCTTCCTGCACCCGGCTTTAGGCCTCTGCCAAAACAAAAACAATATTTAAATCTGAGCAAACATCCTCAGTGACAAAGGGGAAGGGTACGACTCATAACAGTAATGTTCATGAATATCCAGCTTACTCAGAATTCCAGTCTGAAAGATGCTAGTGGTGTATTTTCCACAGATAAATTTACATAATAAATAATACAATCACAGGGTATTGCACGCTTATCAGTATCCACCACATTGTGCACCAGTGAGTATACAGGTTCTCCAAGCTGATTTTTGTTTTGGACAATCATCTGCGCACTAAAATTTTACAAATGTTTTTGTTTACATTTGAGAGAGGGGCCTGAAAAGCCAGGTGAGAGGCACTGGGACTGAGAGAAAAGGGCGGTTGAGAAGAGATGGGTCGATGGTATGATGGAACAGAAAATAGCAAAAGGAAAGATGAATACAGTGGGTGAAAATGGGACAAACATGAGATAGCTAGAGCAATCAGAATAAGGAATATCAGAGATGCCATAATCCCATTTTTCATTAATTTTCTACTCACAATTACATTTATGTACCTTGAGCATACATCAGTAATTTTGTGGATTTAACTTTCTCATATCCACAAAACATACCTGCTGCCCTTCCTCTAAGCTTTTGTGTGACCCT
>NW_010263496.1:30998-32563 GCF_000690775.1 Eurypyga helias | reverse complement strand
ACAAGGACACTCTTTCCCTGGCAAAGATACAGTTTCCAGAAAAACCTGGATGAAATTCTGCACCTTGCCCACTCTTCCTATTTACCTGAGGATGCTGAATGGACTTCATCCATGAATCCTAGATTTTTGATCTCCTCACAGGAGGCTTTAGGATGCTTTTAAGTAAAAGGTGCTGCCTGCTATGTGCTTGCTACTCATACCTGTCTTAGTGCAGACCTCGCAAATGGGAAAAACATGGAATAAATTATTTCCTTTGTGACACCCTCTTTTTTCCTTTCTCTCAGCTCCATTCCACCCTCCATGCCCCTGCAAATTGTAATGTACATCACAATTGCCAGCAGTGCAAAAATGTATGCAGCTACAGCACTTTCCTTTTACAATTGTCTGAGCCAAAAGTATTATCAACTCGAATTTGCAAATCATAACCAGGAGACATCAGTCACAACAGCTGTGCAGCATAATGACAAAATATGCAGAACAACATGGAAGAACGCTCTCCCTTCTACTCTCAATGCAATTGAAAGGCATATTAATAAACATGTTAGTTTCAATGGCTTTTATTGCAACAATAATTTAGTTGCTCCACTGGATTTTTTTATTATATTCATTTTATTATAATCTAGACCGCCCGGCATGACATTCTTTGCCCTAAATTAGAGAGGCATGGATTTGACAGATGGACCACTCAGTGGATTCAGAACTGGCTTGATGATCTCATGCAGAGAGTTATGGTCAACAGCTCCATGTCTGAGTGGAGACCCATAAAAAGCGTCGTTCCTCAGGGGTCAGTGCTGGGAATGATGCTGTTTGATAGATTGTCAGTCATATGGATGATGGGATCAAGTGCACCCTCAGCAAGCTTGCTGATGACACCAAGCTGTGTGTTGTGGTCAACATGCTGGAGGGAAGGGATGCCATCCCGAAGGACCTTGACAGGCTGGACAGGTGGGCCACTGCCAGTCTCATGAAGTTCAACAAGGCCAAGTGCAAGGTCCTACACCTGGGTTGGGGCAATCCCAAACACAAGTACAGGCTGGGCAGAGAATGCATTGAGAGCAGCCCTGAGGAGAAGGACTAGGGGGTGAATGGATGAAAAGCTGGACATGAGCTGGCTGTGTGCACTGGCAGCCCAGAAAACCACCCGTATCCTGGGCTGTATCCAAAGAGGTGTGGCCAGAGGGGGAGGTGATTCTCCCCCTCTACTCTGCTCTCATGAGACCCCACCTGGAGTACTGTATCCAGCTCTGGGGCCCCCAATAATAAGAAGGATATTGACCTGTTTGAGCGAGTCCAGAGGAGGCCACGAAGATGATCAGAGGGCTGGAGCACCTCTCCTGTGCAGACAGGCTGAGAGAATTGGGCTTGTTCAGCCTTGAGAATAGAAGGATCTGGGGAGACCTTATTGCAGCCTTCCAGTAGCTGAAGAGGGCCTACAAGAAAGCTGGAGAGGGACTTCTTACAAGGGCCTGTAGTGACAAGAAAACGAGTAACGGGTTTAAACTGAAAGTGGGAAGGTTTAAATTAGATATCAGGAAAAAATTCTTCATGGAGAGGGTGATGAAGCC
>NW_010263496.1:816-30822 GCF_000690775.1 Eurypyga helias | reverse complement strand
TGGAGAGGGTGATGAAGCACTGGAACAGGTTGCCCAGAGAAGCTGTGGATGCCCCATCCCTGGCTGTCTTGAAGGCCAGGCTGGATGAGGCTTTCAGCAACATTACCTAGTGCAACGTATCACTGCTCATGGCAGGGAGGTTGCAGCTAGATGATCTTTAAGGTCCCTTCCAAACCAAACCATTCTGTGATTCAATGATACCTTAGAGTAATAATATCAATCATGGCCCTGCTACCTGGCACTGTAAAAGAAAAAGCACAGCTTGAGTGGGCCTGCCTATAATGGAACCATTAGTGAATGCTTCAGGTTTTAACATGGACCATGAGATCTCATATACCTATGCATGCATGTGCACACACACTTGTATTTTTACATACGTGATCAAGTAGCACAGACATGGTGGAGGAGTCTACTAGTAATACTAGTATTACTAGTTATTTAGTAATACCAAAACCAGTAGTAAAAACTACTAATTTTACCTAAAGGTTTAGATCAACATTCAACTGAATACTAGGACTCTCTGTAAGATAAGCTTCCTTTGAATAATACATGGGCTAAAAAGACTATATGTAACTGAAAATATATGTGCTGGGTTTTTGTCACTTTGTGTGACCGCAACAAAGGTAAATTTTCAACAGGGCTTCTTTTGATCCTATGTGTGGTCACAGAAAATGTACATGACCTTTCACTTCAAATGTAGGGATAAGATCTTGCACAAATAGCATTACAGTTTCATTCCCTGCATCTACACACAGAAGCACTCTTTGGTCAACAACAGTTCTACAGGCTTGCACTGACTGCAGTGGTGTCTGCAGTCCCCAACATTTATGCACATGCTTGAATTTTTGAAGTTTGGATGAAATACACACATAAGAGAAGCTGGCCTTTGAAAACACAAGCCACAGCTCGCAACACAGAAGCCCAAAAGGCCCACACTATCCTGAGCCCACAGGCTGCAGCCCTGGGGTGGCAGCTGTGTGCTTGTCCCACCAATAACTGTGCCTTCACTGGTTCGAGTGCCATAGGAGTGACCTTGGAGAGTTCAGCACTGGGAACTGCTCTGGCAGCCTTGTTCTGTCCTCACTTTACCTCTCAGGCTTGCCAGCAATGATGACAGCTTTGCTAGCTTTGAACTGTGTGACAGAGCATGAGGGCTGATTTCAGCTGGCTCCTGTGCAAGGCAGAGCATGCCATGCCTGCACCACAAATATCTATGGGAACTCAGTTCTTGACTTCAAGAGCTGCAAGACCAAGTCCCTTGGAGCAACTCCTTGTATAATTAACTCAAGAAACAGTGTGTGATTTCCTTTAAGAGCCGTTAGAGAGCTTTACATAGTTTTAAGTCTAGAACTTGAAATACTGATATCGAAGACAAACCCAAAACTTAGTCACAGAATACATTTTATACTTGTCAGTGGTTAAAACTTGCTAAATTAAACTTTCCCAACAAACACGACAAATATTGCAGCACAATAACACTCAGCTGAAGACAGCATATATGCCTCCATGCAGAGCAAAATATACATCTTCCAAATGAACATCCTCTTGAGAGATGCAAATACTTTAATTTCATTTAGTTTTCCAAACAGTTTTTTCAATATGAGCTCTTTAATGGGTTATTTCATACTTACAGAGGTGACAGCACTGGTTACTGATTAAAGGCAGTGAGTCAACACTTTTTTCTTCATTTCTATTCATTCCAGCTCTGCTTATTCCAGCCTAGTGCACTTGTCATTAGGACTTATAACAAGAATTTGTTGTATCAACTGCAATTCACATGATATCATTCTCTTATAGCTACCTTGAAAACAAACAAAACAAAAAAACCAAAACAAACAAAAAAAAAACCCCACAACTTAAAAGTAGCTTATTCACTGCATGTCACTCGTTCCAAGGCTGCTGGATAAAAATAAAAACCCCAAACCCTAGGCATCTTCATTTTAGCATCTGGAAAACGTGCATTATGAAATTTTGACATATTCCAGAAAAAAACAAACAAACATTGCCAAGTTCTTTCACTGGACTACAATAAAAGCCAACAAAGACCAAAAAAAAGCCCTGCTTTATATCCTAACTATCACATCTAACTCAGGCTTAATAGTAAGAAAAACTGTATCATTACATCTATACTTCTGCACAGTAACAAACTCCAGTAACTATCACCAATAAAATATCTCCTATTTGTCATATTTATTTCAAAAAATAGCAATTACAGGTACAATAACTCAAAGCTTAAAACTGAAGCTGCCTGTGTTGCATAAAAAGTAAGCACTAAACATAGTCCAAGGTGATGGGATATTTTGCAAAACTCTGCCTGCTACTCTGGCCTTCTCTGCTTGAAAAGAGGCCTGTGTGGGGAATAACAGGCTTAGCTCTGTCTGGGGATATTTTGCAAGGGAATGATAAACCTTAGAATTAATTTTTTCTTTTTTTAAACTGCTATTTTAAGCTTCACATTATTTTTTTCTTCTTCTACAAGCAGTTTGTTTGTACTACTTGGTTTGGGGTTTTTTTTCTCCTGCCTGGAACAGAAAAATTGCAATTTTTTGAAATTCTTCTTGAGTAACTGCAACAGTCAACTAGAAAAGCATCGTTGCAACCTTTTGTTGTCTCACTGTTTAAAACAGAGGTGGTATGTTGTTGTGGTTGGGCATTTTAAATTAATATTTTATTTATTTTTCTATTGTTATGTTCAAGACACAGTGTCTGAGTGGTGCAGGAAAATCCATTCAGGCAGCAGCAGCAGCTTGGTTGACCTAGAGCATCCAGTTTAAGTACTGGTGATGATGGTGGTAGTGGAGTTGCTAACATAGTTACAGTTCCTAGCTGCTGCCTGCTCTATTTCTATGTATTCAATGCCATAGAAACTGTCTGCTTTGTGATCTTCAAGTTTTATTACATGCACATTGCCATGCTGTTGAAATGCTGCATGAAAAGAGTGAGCACAGTTAACATGGTACATAGCCATAATTTAGGAACAAAGTTCATCTCTAGTAAGTGAAAGGCAGCTGTCCTAACCATCACCACCTCTTGTTAGGACTGAGAGAGCACATTGGCCTGGAGACCATCACATTCTTTACAGGACGTCTCTCACAGATATTAGGGAGAAGAAATTAATATTGGAGACTCTCCATGGAGACTGTATTGGGATACAAACATCACCCAGACTGCAAAAGGCAGGTCTGCCAGCTGCTGTGGTGGTCTATCCATGCAGTACCTCCATGGAGTACTTCAGAGTAATTGTACAGCATCAGCATCACACCTAGTACAGAAAGAAGTACAAATATGAGCAAAGCTTCCATTTTTCTGTTTTCTTGAGCACTTTATATATCTAGTGTCAGCAAAGACATGCCAGTTCCACAGGAGACACATGCACCTACAGCTTTAGACACACCATCTCTCTTCCATGTTGATTTAAAGTAGGATAAACATTTGTCCCAGTGGATATAAATACTGGAATAAATCAAACTAGGTATAAACACCTATATGCTGATTATTTTAACCAAGGCATGTGGGTTTACCATTTCAGCCACTCCCTGTCAACTGTGGGCACCCCTGTAACAGCCCAACCCTACAGCATGCCAAACAAGCCTTAGCACAGGCCCAACTTCACAGGTGTACATTTCTTGGCTGGCTGAAATTCAATGTGCACTTGTGTTAAGAGGATAGATAGGAACGAGGAAGCAGGGTTAAAGGGCTGCTATGTTCAGATACATAACTGAAGACTCAGTTTACCCAGTCTCAAATGGAAATACAACAACTTCTAAACACTGTCAGCAACATTCTATTAATGCCTGCTACCAGCGGCTGCCTGCAGGCAACCTACAAGGACCAGCCAAGCCTCACAGCTCCTCTTGTGGAAGACGGATAACAGGTAATTAAGCAAGCAAACTACAGGGTTTCAAAATACAAGTCCCAACCTTGTTACACATATGGTATGGTCTTGTCTCAATATATCATTTATAAATGTCAATAATTGGCTCATGATATTTCCATTCTGTTCAACAGCAGTTGATCACAGGCTGTGTTAAGTGGTCTCATGACAAGTGTTAAGTGGCCTCATGACTATGGCAGTAAGTGGCTGCAAGTAGAAATTTTTATACCATCCACTTCAGAAAAAAGTCCCATATTGCACCCATGGACATTAGTCCAACAATCCAGGAAAGCAAATTTCCTCTTTTCATCACCATCTATAGCTCACAGACAGGAAAATAACACCTCAAAACCTCAAAAGAATGATGTCATAAGATTGCAATTTAAAAATTAAAAAAAATCATCCCAAACTCAAGAGCTACTGTCTAGATCTTATAAAAGTTGTCTTCCACTTTTCTTCCCCAACTCTAAAATTTACATTGCAAACATGAATGTTTGTTGAAAGTGTCTTGCCTCAGTCAGCAGATATCTTTTGCTATTATGCCCAGGAAGATTTTACAGCACCATCTACACCACTGAACTTGTCTTGAAAAAAAATACAGAAGATACCCATCCAAGCAGGCTATAAACTGTGCTAATCAACTTTACAGCTTATAAATCCTATTAGACTCCCTTATACAGCTTAAAGTCCCTCTAAGGAATTTATCACCATGAATATACTTGTGCAATGCAGGGAAGATGTAAGCATTTTTCTTGAGAAGCACTTGCTTCTTCAGTGACCTTCCCTACGTGTCAGTTTAGCAATGTGACATCCAAAGAAGAGTAAAATCAAATTCCTAGTATTTTAGCAATAATGAATACAGGAATTAGACTGACTAATATATTGTTTTATCAGGCCTATCAACTGATAACATGTGAGCACCACAATAATCTGATGTGTTCATAGAGATTACTCAGGCAAACTGAATACTGCATTGGTAGGGAAATTATATAAACAGATATAAGATTTCAGCAGATATAAGAATTTAATATGGTCAGCTCTGCTTTCACATCACATTCCTACAACAACAACAACAACAAGAAGTCCTATGCAAGGTCTATTGTTCCACAAGCACATGTAGTAACTGCGACCCTAAAAAAATCTGTTGGGGACCCTTTCTAAAGAAAGATAAATTGCCCTGATTTTACTGGGGATGGGAGGGGAGAAGAAAGCTTCCACGAAAAAAGTCTCATGGTGTTTCACTAAAGATAGCAGACTTGATCTTAATAAACTGTCTTAATTTTAAATTTTTTTTTAAGAGCTAATAACTTCAAAACTAATATAATAATAATCCAGTCCACCTCTGAGTTCAGCAGTTCCAATACACATGTATGCACCTTATGGTGCATACATGGTTTAATTATGTCCAATTGGATCTTGCTTTGATTTTTACAGCCAGTGTTGTTGGGGAAAAGAACTGAGGCAGTTTTACAGGGTTACCTGGGATGGATACTTAATACACACATGTCCTATTATAATATACACTTTAGTATAGCTCATCAACTTGGAAAGTTAACTCAGGAAAAGTTAATGTATCACAAATCTTTTTACAAGAGGAGCCACAGACTGAGAGAAAAAAAGGTGTCCTGGCCTGCCCGCATGAACTTCCGAGCAGTTGGGACTTGTAGAGTTCATCATAAGTTTACTCTGAATTACTGCACTTCATTTGCGGCAATAGGCTTAACACTTGCCATTTAACTTTGGACACAAGTATTTACAAACACAAAATATTATATTTAAATGCCTTTTTTAAAAATATTTCTATATAAAGTAAGTGGGTTTCTATGGTTTGTCTTTGAACAAGAAGTGTATGTGCTTTGCGAACCACAGTGGTGGAGGTATATTGTGTTACTTGATGAAATGTCAACAGAATATTACTTTATGCTGCAATGTATGACAAAATTCCACATCAAAACAAAAATTTTGGGCTGCTAAACATTAGCACAATGGCAAGTGTCAGGGCAACAGGGTACTGTATCCCAACCACACGAAGGAGGAGCTTTGTACTAGCAACTGTAATTTGACAAAGGCATAGCAAAACATAATGGTAAGAGACTTTGCTAAAGACATTGAAACAGCAAGTAAAGTGTGACTTCCCAGCATAAAATGCAACTATCAAATTGCCAGAAAAGCCTGCAAAGTTTCCAGGTCACTTTGGTTGATAAATGAATTTCAGACAAAATGTGTGGGATTTAATTTAATGCGGAAATTATTTACTTAAATCCCCTTGTGCACAAAAAGCAGCCTTTTGGGAATGATCTTTCTTATCTTAAATCAAGCATAAAACAACACACAGAACTTCTTTCTAAGCCATAGCTTTGATCAAAGACGAAGTAGTGGGGCTGCTGCTGAGGTGGTATGCATTTAAATCTTTGGTGCTGATGTAAAAATATGTGCACACTGGTCTGATGTTTTTAATAATTGTCAGCACAGTGCCATTGGAATAAATAAATCCTAATCAGAAACTACTGAAACAGGAACTCTGTTTCTGCTTCTTAGTCTGTTGTACTCTCATCAAAGCCAGACCCTATATAAACAGGAAACTAGAATCAGTCTGATAAGGTATCATCCACAGGGCTGAAGACTTAAAGGAGACTGGACAGACATACAGAACTACAGACACTTTTGCCTTTTCACTAACCAAACAGTCATTCCTCAGCAGAAGATGATCAAGGCCTATGAAGTTCCCCAGGACAGCCCAATAAAGCTGAGCTGTATTTAAATCTAAGTTGCAGTCCATACTAAAATACACCCGATATTTCAGTCTTGTTGAAAGGCTAAAGGTGAAACTGCCGAAAGAACCTGAAGTACATTTCTAAAACTACTCAGTTCCATTGACTTGAATTTTGATATCTATCATCTAACATCATGTATTTGCTTTATAAAATTTAATCTCTGGCATTCTAGCTGTTCAGTAAGGTCATTGCAGAAGTCAGTGTCTGCAAATGACTAATAAATGTGACCAAGAAAGGAATCTTGTAGGCACTTGTCTCTCATTTTCTTCAATTTGCTAAAATGAACAGTTGACAATTGCTTTTAGAAACAACAAACATTTCCATTGCAGCTTGAAAAAAAGCCTACAGGAAAATACCGTGCAAGACAGAGCACAATGCCCTCAATTTCTAAACTACGTGTTATTGGGCCTATTGGACTGCCAAAAGATTGTAATGTGGATCTGTCATTAACATTCAAAGTAATCTTCTGGAGTACTCAGGGAATTCACTTGAAGGTGCCAGTGAAGATAGCAAGCATTTATTACTATTATGAGTGGGGTAAATACTGGAAAGGAGAGTAAATTCTGCAAACCCCATGCTGGGCACTTGTCAGGGCCAGAGACACAACAAAGAAAAGCGTGCTGGAACTTCCCACCAGGTCACAGGGTCATGACTTCCCATTCAAAGGGGAAAAAGAACCCCAAACACCCTGTCCCGGCCGGTTATCCTGGGAAGGGGGAGATTCGTTGTTATACCCGGCGAGAGATTAAGACACAAACGAGGTCAGATGCTGCTAACAAAGGAGTTTATTTTTCTTGTAAGAAAGTAGCGATAGGAGAGACAGAAAATAGAAAAGGGGAAAATTCAGCAAGCAGTCGGGATAGAATTGCAAGAGATAGTCACCACCATGGATCCAGTGGTGTCCCATTGGTTCATAGTCTTGTAGTCTTCGGTGGGGAGGGTTCCTCATCGCGGTTTGGTTTCACAGTCTTTTATAGGGTACTTGTTTGCTGACTCTTGCCTCCTGCACATGCTCTCAGCAGCTGATCCCATGGGGTGCACAGGATCACTGTGTGACCACTTGCATGCTTTGGCAGTCTTGGGGGTCCTCTGTGTCTGGACCCCCCATGAAGTGATGTCATTGTTCTTTGTCCTTGCTCAGAACTGGTCTCCAGAGGCTATTTGCATCTGTTGGTAGGCCATTTGGCCCTTATCTATTCAGGCCTGCAGGCAATCCCTGCTCCCAAGGCACCCTGCTCCCAAGGCACTCCAAAAACAGAAACCTAAAACTTAAGGCACTGCCATGTATAAGAAAATGTTTATAGCATACATAAATAACAACACAGAGCATTGTTAATAGGCTTCTGCAGTTACCAGCATGTGAATTCCAGAAGATTGCGGATATTGTGCAGTTGTGACTGAGATTAACTGAGCACTTAATCAGGTGATAACATATTTCACCAACTGACAAAATCATGTTAGAGTAAAAACCCGAAACAAATGAGCTTTGGGGCACAAAAAAACTTCCTGAATTATCAAACACTGAATTCTATGGATATGGTGCACAGATTGTAAAGAAGTGAGATCTTTGCATAACATCACAGTGAGATTTTCAGTTGCTCTGCAAATGTTTCTCCCTGTTTCAGCTCATTTATCTGCAGTTTAAAAATAATGAATTTCAACTGAAATGAAATTAAAATTAACTGTCTTCAATTTTAACTGAAGCTGTGTACCTTCACACACACTTAAGCATGTGTTAAAACCCATCCTTAGTCAAGGCAGTGCATGAATTCCTCGGAAACAAACTTACCTTTTCTGATTATAATACCAACATGGGCTCCATCAAGTAAAAAATAGAGCTGCCAACAGAAGGTGAAATCTTTTTGTGTATGCTATTTTTAGAAGGTCTAATGATCCAGGAGTTTCAAGCCCACTTTCCTTTGATAGCACAGGTGGAATGGATACAAATCTAGAGCTATGATATCGAGCATAAACCCTTGCACTCACAGTTCCAGTCAGCACAACATCAGCTAGTAAAGGATGTTCCTTCCAACCAATAAAACATATTTTGGTAGTGAAATTTAGTAGGAAGTCACATTATCTTCTCTATCCTTATTCCAAATTAAATGAGACATACTACTTCGTTTACATATTTGTGCTATTCGATCAGACAAACTACTGCTCACAAACAGCTCCAGCTGTTAAGTTTCAGCACACATCACAAGCTGGATAGAATTAAAACTGAGGAAGGCAGGGGTTCCTTCAACCATTGCCATCCACCTCCAAATATCAGAATGCTGATTAGTCTTTTTCTGTCTTTTTACAATAAAAAGTTGGTCCAGTCTTAATTCTAGTGTCTCCAGACTTCCATGGGTTGCATTGTTCAAAGGTCTTAGGAAGAGTCTCAATAGTGGAACATAAAATAATCACAAGATGTGTTCAGTTGTATGACAGTGGAGTGTGGGAACAAACTCTGTTTTGTGTCTTTTCTTAAGCACAAACAAAACGTTTCCTCAATTTTACTTGAACATTTGTTTTAATCACACAATTTCAAAATGTGTGTACAAAAAAAGTAGAAATTTATTCCTTAATCCTGCCAATACAATAATAAAAATAAAGAAATAAGCCAAACCTGGTTACAGAGAACAGTATGGCAGAGAATGGAATATTTGATGCAAAACATATCTGAAGGCTTAAGAATTTTACATAGATTTACTGCATTTTTGTCTCTTGCTGTGACACTCATATACATCCTGCATTTTCTCAGAGCACAGACACCACTTTAAAATGTACTGTTATTAGGTACTCTTTAAAAGGGCTCAGCTCAAATTACTGGATCTCCTCCAGGGCCAGGATGCTATCTCAGACATACAGTTAACCATATGGTTTATCATTGACCCATATATCCTTTGGCTTTGTTCCTATAACATTTTAAGTGCATTGCTCAGTAGAAAACCCCTATGTGCTTCCATTTGACAATTTCTACTACAGTAAGTCTTCTACTTAATTGCTGCTTGTTACATTTGTATCTCATTTCTTTTCCCTCCTAATGTTAACTAATTAACTCAGCGTGATCAAAAAGCCAAAACCAATTTAACTGACCAAAATCTCTTAATCACTCAGTTTAACAGGTTAACTGTGTGCAAAAGAACTCTTCTTCAGCCCTAGAAATCAGAACTTTTCTATTGTCATATATCACCTATGAATCCCTTCTTTCCTATTTCAGGAATATAGGAAGGGAGATAGCTATTAAAAAGATGGTCTTCTAGGACAAGAGCAGGATGTGATTTTCACCGTTAAAGTCATGTCAATAATGCTCTATGAGCAGCAAGTGTATTCAAGTAGTGTTTTTTTTGGGGGAAGACATATGTTTTCTTCAGCTGTGCTTGCTCTTGTTTATTTGGTTATTACTGTTTTTCAATAACAATGCATTTGTACTTATGTTGATCAAAATATCCCATTCTTCATATCTTAACATACATTGTGTTTTAAGTAGTAAAGGGCTATCAACATTACATACACTGTACTAGGCAGGATAAGGATACCTTCTTCTCAGTATATAAAGTATTAAAAATCAACAACAATTACAAAACTCTGCTCAGGGCTTAAGGTATTTTAATGCCAATATCCAGCTCTCAGCAGCATAATCAGCCCTTGGTAAGAACCAGTGTCATCATCTGCTTCATTTTCTCTCCTAATGCCTGTGCTGTATCCCCACAAAATTAGAGAGGCCTTTAAATATCATTCAAAGGACCAAGGAGGGGGACAGAAATATCCTCTGTAAGAAATACATTTCACATTTAAGTTGCAGTATTTTGTACCGATACAAAATTGACACAAAATACTGACGAATACATTATTACCATGTCAATTTTGGTAAGGATACAAAATCTCTATGTAGTATATACAGCAGTATGCTTTTTATCACAGTTTAACCCCAGACAGCAACTAGAGCACCACACAGCCTCTCACTCACTTCCCAGTGGTGGGAGGGGGAGGGAATAGGAAGAGTAAAAGTGAGAAAACTGGTGGGTTGGGATAAAGACAGTTCAAAAGGCAAAGCAAAAGCTACATACACTAGCAAAGCACAACAAGGAATTAATTCACTACTTGCCATCAGCAGTCAGGTGTTCAGCCATGTCCAGGAAAGCAGGGCTCCACCATGCATAACAGTTACTTGGGAAGACAAATGCCATAACTCTGACTGTCTCCCCCTTCCTTTTTCTTCTCCCAACTTCATTGCTGGGCATGATTTCATATGGTATGGAATATCCCTTTGGTCAGTTCGGGTCAGCTGTCCCAACTGTCTACCCTCCCAACTTTTTGTGCACCCCCAGCCTACTCACTGGTGAGGTTGGGTGAGAAGCAAAAAGGCTTTGACTTTGTGAAAGCAATGCTCAGCAGTTACTAAAACATCCCTGTTATCAACACTATTTTAAGCACAAATTCAAAATGTAACCTCATACTAGCTACTGTGAAGAAAATTAACTTTATTCCAGCCAAAACCAGCACACTCTTGCACAATAAATATAATGCACATGTTAGGTATATACTATTAATGAAAACAGACTGTGCATTTTGAATAGTACAGTTACCAAGACACAGTAAGTGCAGAACAATTTTCCAAGAAAATTTTGTAATGGTATCTTTCGCAAGCAGGCAAATTCTTTTTTTTTTTTTTATTTAAGCCTCAGTCAGTACATTTATGTGGATAATTCAACTGCATAAAACTCAGTTTTACGACTTTCCACTTACCAACACAGCTTTAAAAGAACAGGAAGATTCAGTTCTTCTTCTAGTTGGCACATGGGAAACAAAACTATTCATTAGACTACGAAACATAAAAAAAAGACAGGTTGATGTACCAATGCCAGGGTGAGCATGCAAGGATGCAAGTTAAAGTTCTTCCCTTATTTGTACACAAGTCAATGTGAACCAGTGCCACAGTTTTTTTCTAGACTAAGATTTAAAAATGAGCTGTTAACATGTCTTAGCTAACACATATGCTGAAAGTCTTTTCTGATTGTACATATATACTTCAACACATCTTAAGTTGATCAAAATGTAGCATGATGGGAAATGAAACTTAATCAAGGTAAGATGATACGCACTAGGTGATGCAAACCACAATTTTAAAGTGCATTAGTCAGAACTCAGCAACTAAGTTGTTTTCTGTGTCCACCTTCAAGTCATTGGCTAGAAAAACCTATGGAGGAGAAAGCTAATTTAAGTACTATTTATGTAAATTATCAACTAGAATCCTCAATTTTATTTACAACAAAATTAAAGCAGTAAGACTTCACATCATGTCCTGTTAAGCTACAATGCTCCCACTATCTCTATAGTGATCCTATCCAGAAATAGCAAAATAACCTTCAATCTTGTATTTGAAGTATATTAAGTCAAGAAAACCAACAAAACTCTTTCCACAGTTCAGTATCTTCTAAAAATCAAGTATGAAGTATTAAGAACAAAGTAACTTCTTTGACCCATAAGAGCAGAGTACATTCTATAAAAGCCAAAGGAATAATTTAAAAATACTGTAACATCACATATTAATCATATTTCAATTTCCTGTATTAAAATCACAACCATGAGCTTATTTGGATAACAGTGAGGTGTGCTCTATAAATTTCCTGTCCAATAATGATATAAATATGGATAGTACTTGCATGACAGTTAAGCAGTATATAAGCAATATAATGTGGTGTAAGCAGAGTTAAGTACAGGTATAATACAAAACTAAGCTAAAATGACTTGACAAATAATGGCTTTATGTTAATTTCCAGTGTTTTCCATAGAGAATTAGCATGCAGTTATCCAACCAATCAAAAAGGTCTCTTTCCTTTTGCATATACATACAAATACATATGCATATGTCTGTGTCTCAAAACACTGGCTTTAAAAACAAGAAAAATGTTACTAGTAGCTAGATCAATAAATCATTAAAATTGTGGCTGAATTTTCACCTCTTACTGATGTAGCTATGTTATTTACTTATAGCCTGCAAGTCTATTAAATAAGCTGTCAGTTCCATTTTTTCAAGTATATATCCATTTCTTCCAGTATATATTTATTTCTTCTAGTATATATCCATGGAGCGAGATGTTAATTTACAATGATTCTGACCATAGTGGGAGAATTAAAAAGTTGAAGACTTTTTGCCGGCATATGAGATGCTGTCGTGGTTTAGCCCTGTGTGCCAATTAAGCACAACCAGTCCCTCTACCACACCACACACACACAAACACACACACACACACTCCCAGTGAGGAAGGGTTGGAGTTAAAGAAAACAAGGGAGGCTCATAAAAGTTGAGACAAGAACTATTAAATTATATAAATGAAACTTATGAAGTTGCTAACAATGTTATTTCTAATAAGTAATTAAAAGAACAGAAAAATAGAACAAATAATACAGGATCTCACCACCTGTGGACGGACACAGCCAGGTTCCAGGCAAGGCAGAAAAATAAATCCAAACACACTGAGGAAAAAAGAAAAAAAGAAGGGGTGAAAAAAAAAAAAACCAACAAAACCAAAAACAACACCCACAGAGAGAGAGGGAAAAAAAAAACCTCAATCAGCCTGGGAGCGAAGAGCAGGGAGAGGAAGAAAAACTTCCAACCCCCGACTCCGAGATCAATCTCCCTGACAAAAGACGCTCCTTCTGCGCTAACCACCCCCCACGAGGTCCCAATAAAGACCGCTCTGTGCTGCTGGCCGGAACGCCCGAGCCGACCCTCAGACACCTTCCGGGTCCTGCCCGCCTTGCAAACACCGTGCACCTTGCAAACTTCCCACCACTGCTCTGCCGGCTCCCAGTGCCGCTGGTACCGGAGTGACACCAACCACTCAGCTTGATGTATTATGGAATCAAACAAAATCTTACAGACTGGCCCTAGGAGAGCAGCTCATCGCTGCCTGGGACTAGGACAGATGCAAAGAAATGCTAACATATTCTTCAGTTCTTACACACCAAACAAGCACAAATAATTCTTCATGTCTAGAACTCAAAAGGAATGCAATGCCATTCTCTGGATGGGAAGGCATATTTATTATTTCAATATGGAATTTATTCCAGGTGATGGATGTAGACCAAGAGGAGAAAAATCAATAGAGTCTTGCACGCATTCAGTTTGAGTAATGTGGATTTCACTCTAATCAAGTACAGGAAAGTGAGAAAGCCTGGATTTTTTTTTTGTTATTTTGAGTTTTGCTCGCTGAAATTAACCAGTTAACAAGGACACCATCAAAAAGAATCAAGATGGGAAAACATATAGTAAGGCAACTTCCCTTCTGTAAATAACCTTTACTCATTCATCTCTTATTCATTCCATTTTATCACATGATCTGCAGTCAGTACAAGTTTACTAGCAGGATGCATTAAGGAAAAGCAAAATACATTCTGCTTCCTAGACATCGTCCATAACTTTGCCCTTTCCTTATAAAGAATGAAATAATGAAAACTCATAAGGTTTAGGAGATATCCCTTGCAAATTCAAATCAGTAAGAATCTACCGTTCTCATTGGCTTATATGCAGCGTAATTTTTTTGCTAAGGCTCCAGTCAACAAAAATTATGCTTCTTGCAGCGAACACCGATCCAGCTTGTCTCCCTGGGAGCTACTGCTGTGTTCCTTGGAAGACTCAGAATATGGGTAGAAAAATGTCAAGGAGGAAACCTTTCCCACACCTAGACCAGGCAGTAAAATTCCTCAGGGAAGAATCATGTTTATTAAGTCACTTTTCTTGTTCAGTAAATGTTAATAAACATTTAAATTAATTTCCTTTTGGGTCAAATAAAGCAGAAAGGTGAGTGAATGTGATCTCACTTGGCAGGCCTTGATTTTTATCTGGAAGCTACAGTACTATTTTGGACACTCTTGGGCTCTGCATCTTGGTTTGCAGTAATGAAACAACATGTCCATGCTTATTTTGCCAAAGAGACTAAAAGCAATTAATTTATTTCTGCAGTACAGCAGAACTTTTTTTTTATTCAATGTCCTATCACTATGGGTGAATCTAGAGCAGTATCTTGGCAATAGCAACTGTTTAATTATGATGGCTGCAACTGTGGGGTGCTGCAAAAATATTGCTTTTGCTTAAGCTTTAAAATAACCAAAACCTCTACTATTTTTCTTTCAGCCTTATCAAAGTGAATTCCTGTGAGAGGCTCATTGTGTTCCTCTTAAGGAAAAAATCTCCACTGTATTTATGGAGAGATGTGTTCATAGATAATATAACATCTCATCAAGATGATTTTACCCCATATTGTTCTGGCACACAGGCTCTCAGAAACATTTTCAATAGTCTGCTCTTCAGATCTCATCACAATCCTAAACCAGATCACCTGGACTGATGATATGGTACATAAACAAATAGACCACATCCCACTTCCCCCTTTCTTGATTGCCTGATGTTTAGGGACATTTTCCCTGCAAATTTAAGTTTAAGAACAAACAACAAATGTTTCTGATGGCCATTCCCCAATAGCTGGTTCCTCAAATCAAGCCCAGGTTGATAATGAGTGACTGTGACTGCCAATCGAGGGCAGTTTGATTGGTTTTACAACACAAAACATCTCATTTGTTAGCGGACCAGGTCATGGATTTGCACCTCAGGGAGCTGCGGGGTTGAGGCTGGAACAGCTCTGGCATACGAACCAACCTAAGACAGGGAAGCTCCAGGTCAGGGTGACAGGCAGTAACACCTATTCTTAGCATATATTAGCTGACATTTGATAATACCATAACAAAGGCAAGGCAGTTTGTAAATATTTTGCCAAGAGGCCAAGAGCCATGTCATCTTGATAACTCGTATTACAACTACAGTTTCTGTGCATTAGCTAAGATGTAGGAAAAAATATATTAATTGCCTGGTGAAGGCAAGGCAGCTGAAAATTAATGATAAGATGAACTCACTGTGACATTGGCCGTATTTAATTAGTTTTATGAATAAACATAGGAACCAGCCTAACATTTCAAGGGACATCAAACTAATGTTAATTTTTATTTTCTGATCTAGCCGTAAAAATGCAACCTCTTAACAGTTGGAATCTTGTCAAAAATATGGGATTTGATATTGTTTTGATATTTTGTTTTCTAAATCAAAAAATAAAATTACTTTAAATGGACGACTGTTATACTCAAAAGTATTTATTTTGGCTATCTCACTATTGCTACTCAGGCAAACCTTTAGAGAGGGGGAGAGGGACAGGAAGAAAAAGATCAAGGAAAAAAACCAACTAGAAGCAAAGTAAGCAATAAACATTAATCAAGGATTACTGAAGAAAAGTTCTAAATATGATATTAAATTAGTGCCAGACACTTTTGGAAACATCAGCACAACTTAACTGCTAAATTCAGGCTCTGATACATGGCCAAATGAAAAAATAACTGATTCCAATTCCCTGACCTCCACCTGTTGTTAACAGTTGCAAAACACAGAGCATTTTCTTTACATCTGTAACTTCTGCTGATTTCAGGAGTTCAAAAAGCCTCATTATTGCAGCACATAAGACAGAATTATGACTCTGGCTTGACATAGTGGAGTGCCTCATTACACACTGTCACAGACATCACAGGATGCACCAGAGATTTCTTCATCAAGGAGAAATAATGAGCTGTCCTGGGTCCATAGTGTCTTTTATAGCTTCCCAGATGTTTACATTTATTTATTTATTTATTGCATATAAAATGCCCCCAAACCTGTATCAACTAAGTAATGAGAAAGAAACCTTTATCAGTATAAAGTTGATAAAGATCAAAATTACAAGACAGCTGACAGGGCACTGTAATGGAAATAAACTGTTTATTCAGCATTCTGTTTTGATAATATGGGATACACTCGGATTCCTTCTTCCATAATTCACTCCTCTTTAACATCCTGTCCAGTTTGCCACAGGCCATGATGTAGTCTCTGATAATAGTTTCAGCATATGTTTCCTAAGGAAAGTCACAGCCACCTTCTGTTGAGCGGATGTCGGTTGTGTTAATGCTGAAGATGCCTCGCTTGTGTTAATGCACCACGTCCTGCTGGGTCTGAGCCTCAGCATTCATGTGACCTGTCAGTATCACTTAATACCAACCACCCCAAAATCATACACAGATACTACAAATGTCCTCTATAAATGGGCAGCGTATGTATGTGTGTGTCTATGCATATATATACTCACACCAGGCAGCCACTCAAAGAACACAGCAGAAATGTAGTATATATTATGGTGAAAAGAAATCACCACAAAACTGTAAAAGAAGGAAAAAAAATACCTCAAGGAAAAGGCATCAGTCACATCATCACAGATCATCACTTATCATCACTTATGTAACATGGCCAGTTCTACACTCGCTTAAGGCTGCTGCTTCTATTTTTATTTTTTTTTCAAGAGATATGCAGGAATAACCTCTGTGTCATTTTAAGTACAATTCAGTACGGCGACAGATACTAGTAAAGATGCCAATATTGATGTTGCTTCCCAATCCACAATTATAACCTGTGTTTACAATGATTTAGCATAGCATCAACACTAAACACAACCAAAGTACAAATTCTTTCTCTGTTCTTCCTTTCTGCACTTACTGATCCTCCTTTTCTTACCTTGTCCTTCACATGGCAGGTGAATTTGCATTGCAAAACTTATTTTGACAGTGACAAAGACATATCTCAAAGACACAAATTAACTGCAAACCTGTTATGCAGTTGCAAACCTGAGCTACTGTATCACTCACTGGTAATTCATACCCACTTTACAACATGAATAAAATGATGTAGAAAACTATGGATGTAATATTTTAAGCTTATGAACTCATTGGCTTACTTATGTCTCCATAATCTTGTGGGCTGATTTGGAGGAATAGTAAAATAAATGAAAAAACAACTAGGCAAATTACATCCAGAACACTAACTTTAGGACATCTCAGTGTAAGCATTCCTCTGTTCACTCATATTAATAGAGAGAGAGATCATCACCAATAACTGGTACGACTGAAAACTAGAAGCCCAGTTGAAGTTTCAGAAGAATTTTTCCCCATGTTTATATTTGAATTATTTGACTTTTCTTAATACAAATACAGGAAATAATTGATTTCTACCTTCTACTTTTTCTAGATGTGTCTTAGTGGAAACACTTCAGAATATATTTTTTCTTCTTCTGTAACAACAATATTATTTTCTTTGGGAAAAAAAAGAAAGAAAAGTAGTAAAGATTGTTTCAGATGTTGTTCATTACACAATACAATCATAACTGTGCTATAAGGATGTGAAGCTGAAGGTTAAATTTTGAAATGCAGCAGTAAATGTTAAGGCAGCTTACTCTTGAATTGCTACTCTTCCATTATCTGTGCAGCTGCTCCTGAACTTTGCAGAATTCGCTGCTGAACACAAACTAAAGAGACTTCAGAAATACTAAAATACTATTTTTAACCACATGAAAACCAACTTAAATACAAAAAAATCATGTCAATATTATTTCAAGATGGACTGTTTGTTCTTATCCATTCAAATCAACTTAGAAACGTTCTCCTCCAGGCTATATTATCCAGTCCCCAGTGTTGAAACATCCTTAAAAATCACCCCGTGCAATTGAAGAATGCCCACATTTTCCAGCAGAAGTGTCCTTATACTAATAAAGGGTCTGAATTGATTTAGAAGGCACTATCCAAGTCAACAAGCACTGTACAGTAACACAGGCTTAGTTCCTGGTAATATTACATTAAATTGGACCAGGACTCAGCAATGCACATATGCATTCAGGTTTCCCCACATGTGTGAATGTCTTCAGACAGCTTAATTTTAAAATCCTCTTAGAGGACTTCAACAAGTCATTTAAAAGGCTTGTTGAGACTTTCTGGGTTTCATTACACTTAAATCTACCTGGTGATTACCATCAGCCCCAAAACCCACAGAGCCAATATCTGTAGCATTTTCAAACAAGATATTAATGCATATCTAGATATCTGCATGTTAATAATGTGACTCCAGCTCATATACTTCTAATATTCTATTTTAAACTCATAAAAGTACATTTATATTGCTATATTCCTCGTCTAACTTTGGTCAGCATTTTCATTCTACACTGCCATTGAAATTAAATCATTTTGCAACATGGCTGCCTAAGTTTTTAGGGACACGGGGACAACCATTTATTTATGTATACACTTTTATAGCATGCACGTCTCAAAGTAGGACTAAAAAAGAAAAGGCAGTATGCTTCATTTTCATTATATCATTATTTACTAATTAATAACATGTTCCCTCTGTATGCAAATACAACTTTATGCAGTAGTCTTCCACTTTAAATAAGAAGCACTACTACAGTATAAACTGAACGCTTCTACACAAAGATAAAAGACAACTGCGTTTTGTGCCACAATATGAAAACACAACTATTAGTAACAGCAACATCATCATGTTCAGTTTAGAGAACATTAGCTATCTTGGATCTTTGGTGCACAACAGAATCCCAAATATTTTGTTGAAACTGCTCTGGTGCTAAACTTTTAAATGAATAGACTGTAGAACAGATAATTGGGTGCAGGGTGTGACTGTAGAACAGATACTGGGTGCAGGAGGTCTCATACTTATGAGTAGAAGGAGTGGTCATCCTGTTGCACTTCTGGACTCAAACAGTCCTTCAGTACAACTAGAGGTGTTAAGAGATACTATCACATTCTGTCCCTAAAGCATCCATTTGCTAAAGTACTGAGGCTGAGAGAAACACATATTGCAGAGTCGCCATTGTATCTGGCCTCTCAAGGCTGTCTTTCCTGCGTCACTACTCTAGTGACTTCTATCCTCTTGAGCTGGCCCTTGACTAGCCCTACATCCTCCCACCACAAAATCTTCTTTCAAAGACATGTTGCCCAACCTACCTTGCTCCCTGGTTCAACAAAGCCTCTGTGCCAGGGGATTAGATGAGGTGCTTGAATTTCCTGAGCCTCACAAGGGGAGGAACAGTTGGCTCTTAGGCCTCTCACAGGAAAGGGACAAGGAGTGGGAGGAGTAAGGACTGCACTGATCAGTCAGTCATTTCCTCTGGCTTACAATATGCAATATTCTTATAAATCTGTCTTCTTAAGGACAAGGCAATCACCTGAAGAGCTAAAATCTATATGCAACACTCAGGTCACAAGCAGGGATGAGATATCTAAGTAATATCAGAGGCACAATTACCCACCGTGAGGAAGCAGCCAGAAAGAGGATGATATGTAATAACAATTTGCTTATATAACAACAGGGGACAAAGAGCCATGTATCTTGAGCAATATAACATCTCACTTCTTCCGAAACTGAACTATAATCTCAGCTGAAAAACATGAACTTTGAAGTATTATTTTAGCATGAGGAATAGCCTTACTGACAGCATTGTTTCTGAGCTGCATCTGCCTAGGTTTCCAGTTGTTCTGGATGGCTGTTCAAGCAGGATGAGGACTGGAAAAGCTCCTGTGGCAAAACCTGTGTGAAGTACTAGTCTGTGTTCATCACCTCCTGTAGAAGTAATAGTAATTATTGAGCCACTCATGACCTTTGAACCTCAAGAGTTATGATCTGAATAAGAATATACTTGGTCACTGAAGTTCACTGAAGTGCAGATGCTGAAGCTATAAGGTTAGTTCCCTTCCTTAAAGGGAATCAGAGTGCCCTGATGGCACCAGGTGAACATTAAAGCCAGCTACCGTTTCAAAGTCAGAAGCCCTTGGGAAAAAGAGGTCATATTTGTCAGGTCACTCTTTGCTCTCCAAGCACTGCTTTCCTCCTTTTTTTCTTTATGTTTTCATTACCACTATCAAGCCTGACAAAATATTTTTCTTTTTTTTCTTTTCTTCCGCCTCTCTCCCCACACCCCTTCAGTTATCCCACCATCTGTATCAGCCTGTTCCACCCTCACTGTGTGAAAACCTGATTAAGAAAGCGAGCTTATTTGTATGATAAAGCAGCAAAACAGAGATGGTAAACCCAAGCATGCTGTGACCCCTGTGTGACCATCACAAGTTATTCTCCTTTGCTTCAGCCTGTGGGTCAGCATCCATGCAATGTCATCCAAGTGCATGGAAAGCAGTTTCTACACCTTAAAGTGTGGCCACCACTACCCATGTGGCTCCAGGGTGTGAAACAAGCAGGCACCAACTTCTATAGGAAAGGCAAAAAACATAACACTGAAGCAGCTAGTCTAGGAGTCTGTTTTCAAGAGAGGCTTTTGGCAGAAAAGAAAAATGAAGGGATGGGGTGGCACAAGAGGAGACTCCTCCCTACAGGCAGATTCTTCTCAACTGTTTGGTTGGTGGTGAGTTCACATCCCAAAGCAGAAAGACTCAAATGCCTTTCGCTGAAGGTGGTCTCATTACCTATGTAAAGTAACACTCATGGCAATATCCAATTATATACTTGCTAAGTCATTATCTTTCATTACTAAACAAAACAGTACAGTGTTTCAAATCTGGAAATATCTTGTAGGAGTCAGAATTGCTCTTCTATATCTAAAGAACTGTGCACAGCAGAACTGAAGCTGCCTCCTTTCCTGGGTCTGGGCACCCACCTCTGTTATCTGTAGGTGAAATGGAGCAACATAAACACTGTTGACATGGCAATATAAGGGGAATTTGATCCCAACTGGACCTCTACACCCTGTAATATTTACATGTCTGTGAATACACGGAATCAGGAAGGCTTTAATATTTTAACATATGAAAAAGTGCTATTTTTCTCTTAGAAAGGATTTTTATAATGATTAATGACACTCTATCTTAAAATCTTGCTTTCTGTTGAATACATGTAAAGATAAAACAATTGGATAAACCATTTCATTTGAAAGTTAAATTCTCTGAGTTTCTTCATACGCAGTTCATAAGCAAGGTTTGGAGTGTAACTGGAAGGATGGTACACATGCATCTTGTCCCCAGGGCACTGAGGGCATAAAGAGCTACATGCAGATTGAAAGATACCCTAAATTCTAGTTTTGGAGGTATTAAACTTTTAAAACCTCACCCCATCCCTACCCCCAAGTGGTGAAGACATCACTCTGTCAACTATCTAAGAGCGTGCCTGAGACTGGGGACACCTACCATCTCAATGCTCCTTGATCTCCTCCTCTGTCCATTGGTGCATGTCTCAAGAAAAACTTATTCCAATATTCTCCATCTGTTTAGCAAAATAAAGGCTATGTACAATGACATCTTATTTGAAGTGCTAGAAGCTGACATCAAATTACTCTCATATGTATTCATACAACCCAGAGTCACTCTACTGAATCCCAGGGGCAAATTAAGCCAGTGAGGCATTTCCATCTTTAACCTGGACACAGGACTGTTGGACTCTCAGACTGTAACAGAGGTAGTCCAAGTAGATGAGACTTGAAAAAAGCCAACAACTTCACTTCAGGAATCACAGAGTATGTTCACTTTATACAGTTAATTTATTTACAGCTAAGTGTTGCAATATGACAAACTCTGAGACACCAAAATAAAGAGAGTGTGCGTTTATTCCAGGTTCATCTTTCAAGGAAGGAAAACAAGGAGCAGTATTGATGCTTAAAAAAAAAAAAAAAAGCCAAAAAAACCCCCACACCCAAAAACCAAAGATACTAGAGACATGAAAGCAGTAGTTTTGCAAGAACTCAAGAACTTTTGCCACAGCACCTCATCTGTCTGTTCTTCAAGAACTCTCCAAGAACCAAAGCTGGAGCCTTGGTCTTTCTGTCCTCTCCCTGAAATGCTTGCAACTGGTTGACAGTTTTAAATCATGGCACTAAGTATGGGGTTTTTTGTACAGATGTTTCAAAGTTTTTGCAAAATCATTCTCCTCAATCTTCTTTCTCTATGCTCCACCCTACAGCATCCATGAAAGGAAAGGATCTGTATGTTTTGCATCAAAGATGATCGTTTATTTTAAGAAGTAGACCTATTGTACACAGAACACATGACAGCCATCTGATGTCACCAAGAGCTCTCACATCTGCTCCAATGGCTTGCAGAGCTGAGGGGTTTCCCTGATTTATGTGTGCAACTGCTTCATGGGACTGTGTGGGTGAAAGATGTGGGCTGGCCCTGGCAGCACACCAACCTGAACTTGCCCAAGAAGACAGAGCAAAGTTCATACCTGCCCACCCACACAGACAAACCAGCAGTTATAAAAATATATGACTTCAAAAAGCAGGACATGAGAAAAGAGAGGGAAACATCTCTCCTTTTTTATTTTTCTTTCCTTTCTTACCAGTACTGTAAATAAGTCATGCTTGAAAACACGAGCATAAAAGCAGAGGGCTGGCTTTAGTTCTGGTAGAGCTTTGCTGACTCAGATCAAGTCATACACATAAAACAGGCTGGCCCATTGCCTTCACCATAGGTAATACCACACTGCTATTACCACCCTCCTAGAAATTCACTCAGATATTTCTAACTCTCCACTTGCCCATTTAACTCCAAGAAGAAAATAAAGGGGGGGGGGGGGGGATGAAAGACTGAACTTCCATCTGTATGAAAGTACAGGTTTGATTTAACAAGTATCTGGAAAGTACAGAAGGAACTTGTCAAGTCTACAGAAAAAAACCACTTCTACCACATATGCTTACCTGTCTACAGAGAGGAAATTCACTGCTCAGAAACATGATATTCTACATGCTATAATTAAGGAAATAGGAAATAGCTTTCACATTCTCTTGTGCAAGTGCCAAAAAAACTTAGGTCAAACACTCACCTAAAATCCATGAAAACACTTTGAAAAGTGGTAAAAAATCCATTCTACTAATTTCTCAGGTGTGTGTCCAGTAATGTTTCTGATATAAAGGGCAATGGATAGGAATGAGGAAAAGGAGAATTTAGTGTGATGTGGGAGGGAGAGGTACCTTTATAATCCAGACTCCATCCATTTTATGCATTTTTGATGGAGGGATTTGCTCTGCACTGCTTTAGATGTGCTACCAGGGTGACAAAATGGACAATGCCACATCCCAAAAAGCTACTTTCTGAGAAGCATTATGGTTCTCTGATCACATTTATTTCTGTAGCACCTATTAAATGCTTAGGTAAAGTTAGCAATAGTCAAGGGATACAGAGTCTTCATCTACCTCCTGAAGTTTCAGGCAGAAAGTATCCCTCCTACCACCATTTAGGAAACTCCAAGACTTCTTTCTTGAAAACACTTCCTGTCCATGGTGTAACATATTACTCCACCTGCTTCCACCCAGTTTAGTGATGGTGATTATTCATCACATTTGTACTAAAAAGAAAAAAAAAAAGTGCTAGCCAAAATTAATGTTTACATACACATTTCCGGTTCCACCCAGCATCAAAGTTATCTGCCTGAGTCTGGCCCCTTTGAGCTCAGCAGCAGTGCTGAAAGAAAGCAGAGGTCAGCAACCAGTTCTGAGATTAGAGATTGCAATCAAGGTTTGTTCTCTAAACAAACCAGCTAGCAGACTTTTTCCAACTCTCCAGATTGCTAAGAGCACACAAGTTTTTAAATGTAAATGCATTTTGTTCTATTTGAATGAGTGAAACTGAAAAGGAGACACTTGACAGGAAAGGTGTTACTAGTCTAGAGGTAAGACATGAACACTGTCATTCCTGATGCAAAGATATATGAAACTGATGAAAAGAGATGGCCATGCATTCTTAGGCACCTTCTGCGTGCGAGTCAGCTACAAGAGTAATTGAGGTGCCATGGTAAGAATGAAAAACATAACTCTTCTTGTCTACTGACATCCGTTAAGCATAACATACACTGTTCTTTAGATCTGGATGCTATACAAGATATAGCCTCTACAATCTTATTTTGCAAAATACAAGACAACTTCAAAAATAGAAAGTAAATGCCAGTTTCCTTTTCAAGAGTGCTTTATTTGTTGATCATTTACTGGGAAAGTACTGAACAAATACAGATTATGTTACACACCAGGACAAAGCAAAGAACTCGAAATCTTTACAGGTTGTCTCCAACCAATACCTTCAGAGAAGTTACAGCATTTTCACACCTTCATGCATCTTACACTGTTCACAGAATAGTAATTATGTCTGATGTAAAAATTCCAGTGAGAATAAAACAATAATCATATTATTATTAAAAGTGATAAAACTCCATTTTTATATAGCACCCTAGAGCTCAAGGCACTTTGCTTATTGTCTCAATTTCACAAATATAAGACCTCAGGAACTTTGAGATGCAGTTACTTGCTTAAGGCGATACAACACACCATTGACAAGACCCTGGGACAGAGCTCAGACTCTGTAGTCCTACCAGATGGTAGGCAGCAAAACTAGATACCTTGTTTTTTAATTCTTTTAATATCCACTTGTGCTTCAATGTACTTTGATCTGCCTCATTCACCATTTAGCATAGCAATGCTTTAAATCCTGTCTTGCCAGGAACACAACTGTTTTTTTCTCTGGAACTTTCCTTGGACAAAATGCCTACCAATGGCCCTTCTTAGAGTTCTGTGCTGGATTTAGTCAGGAAAGAGTTAACTCTCTTTACCATGGGTGCTAGGAAGCTGTGTTCCTGAAATGGTGTTCCTGGATTTACACTGAAAGAAGTACTGATAAGTTCTTAGCTGGCATTGGGGAATGCCTGAACCAAATTTGAAGTTTTTCTTAGCTTCTGATACTGCATTCCCAGCTCTCGCGCTCTGGCTACAGGCAGTGTGGGGACACACAGTTCAGACAGCTGACCCAAACGGACCAAGAAAGTATTTAATTCCATAGTACGTCATGCTCAGGGCATAGGAGAGAAGGGGGTCTGGGAGTCATTACTCTCTTACTCTCTTGCTCTTTTACTTCCGTACACTTGCTAACACTCTCCCTGACTCCTGCATTAACTGCTTTGCTAACTCCTGTGCTGGCTCATTCATGAGGGAGTTCGTGGGTTTGTTTCAATTTTCCAGTGCCATCAGTGATAGGTTTAGTTCGTAATGTGCTGCGACAGCTCTCGGGCTCCAGCCCTCGGGCTCTGGCTCTTGGGTTCTCTGGGTCTGACTCACACTTCTCAGCGCCTGGTTGTGCATTAGTCAGTGGGTGGCAAGCACCTGTGTCAGATTCATAGAATCATAGAATGGTTTGGGTTTGAAGGGACCTTAAAGATCATCTAGTTCCAACCTGCTGCCATCGGCAGGGACACCTTCCACTAGACCAAGTTGCTCAAAGCCTCATCCAGCCTGGTCTTGAAGACAGCCAGGGATATTGTATCATATGTTTTATTTCCTACTATTTCAATTACTTATTATTAGTAGTACTTGTATTTATTTCATTTAGATTCAATTAGTAAATAGTTCTTATCTCAATTTTACAAGCTTACTTATTTCTTTTTTTTCCAATTCTTCCCCTCCACTGGAGGAGAGACAATTTGTGAGAGTGGCTTTGTGCTATTTTGCTAGCTGGAGTTAAACCATGACAAGTTCGGACTGCTCCTAGAAAGGATATAGGATTATCACCATACAAGATGTTGTTTGGACTACCGTATTTAGGTGGAAGTGGTGAGCTTCCTACTTCCAAAACCAAGAATTTATTTCTCAATAACTATATACTCAGATTGTTTTCCTCTCTGTTATATCTTAAGGTTTGTGGACTGTTGGGTCAAACCCCACCTTTGGAATTCCCCGCATATTTGTTCCATGTGGGAAATTGGGTCCTGAAACATACTTGGAAGGAATAGAAGCTTCAACCTGAATGAGAAGGACCATTCCAAGTACTGCTCACCACTGAAACAGCTGTAAGAACCACAGAAAAAGGGTGGACACATTATACATGAATAAAGACATCTACTGATCGTAATCTTTGGGAAGCTATCCCTACAGAAGATCCTTTAAAAGTCAGAATTAGGAGAAAGGACTTGTGAAACATCTTCTATCTCACAAAGTAATTAATGTAACCTGTAATTGGGAAGAGGGGTTGGCATATACAGAGTTAGAGTGTCCTCAAGAGGGACCACTGGTCTTTTCAGGTGTGTGTCTGATAATTTTTGGAATAATACTTTGTAAACCCAGATTTCCAGGATTTTGGTAGTGGACACTCTTCAGAGTAATTTGTAAACTAATCTGTTATTTCATAGAATGCCTAAAGAGACCAGGTATCCAAGAGGAGGACTGGTCCAGATACCTGATTATCCAAATTGCGGATCAAAAGGCTGGATTGATTCAACGTTGGGAGGTGATTTATGTAAAACTGTAAGTTTTGGAGACAATCTGATAAATTGAATACATAATGAGAGAGGTGATATTTCTATTGATGACAATAGGGGTTATTCATTTAGGAATGTCATAGGAAGGTACCTATCAGTGAGGGAATAGAAGTTAAAGTAGAACGTTTTAATCAAACATAACTTGTTTAATTAGCAATGAAAGTGGAACAGATGTAGAAACATTCAGAAACTGTGCAAAAATGGAAACTCTAACTGAACTCCTTGCCAGAAATAATACTGGTTCTATGAGATGGAATAATAATATAGCAAAGGCAATCAAAATCCTCAACGACACTGTCCCAAAGGGAAAAGGGTGGAAATTGGGCTAGGAAAGTATTGCCCTTGGAGTGGAAGGGAGCTTGCACTTTGGGACTAATAGTTCAGAATCTAGCCATTATTAAGGACATATATACCCACAGCCCCTGCCCCTTGGGAACCCTCTTCTTTAGAATTAAGAGGACTAATAATCATCTAGTTGAAAAAGGAACAGTGTACCACAGTATTGTAAAGCGGATAATCCCTTCATTGGGGGTAAGTGAATTACAGAAAGCTATTGTTAACATCTCTGCTGTAACTGGAGAATTAGAAAATTGTACTATGGATGCATCCAGGCTTTGCAAGAAGTAGTATCCAGGCTGCTGAAGGTGGTATTCCAAAACAGAATGGCATTGGATCTATTCTTAGCCGCTCAGGGAAGGGTGTGTACTGTCATGAATACCAGCTGTTGTATGTATGTGGATCAATCAGGAAGAATTGAAACTGACTTGCATAAAATTTGGGAACAAACCAAAGTCTTATGCGAGGTTGCTAAAGATGACACGTCTTGGGACATTTGGGATAAATTAACCTCCTGGTTACATGGATGGGGTTGGCTGAAACAATTACTTGTGGGAATAGTGGGAATAGTAGCACTATATATCTTGATTTGTATCCTAATCCAGTGTAATAATCCCTTCATGATGTGCATTAAAGGTCTATGTTTAAGAAAAGGGTTATCAGAAGACCAATATGTGGCTTTACCACAGCAGAAATTGGAAAAAGAGGAATTGAGGTAGTGCAAAAACAACAATAAGGGTAAGAAAAGGAGGGAATTGTAAGAGCTAACTTTCTTGTGTTTTTGCAGATGGAAAATTCCAGTCCTAGAAAGGACTCAGTTTTATCATATGTTTGCATAAACTTTTTCTTAACAATCCTGAGCAAGGACTAGGATATCACTATGCCAGCAGAATGAAAACATAAAAAATAACAGGTTGGCAACAAGATAAAGAATTGCAGGATAAGACATACCAAAGACTTACTAAAGTGTTACAAAGGGAATGGTCATGTGTTTTCCTTAAAAAAAAATAAAAGTTGTTCTAAATACCATATATGTATAGAAGTATAGAAACACACGTCGGGTAGGCTGTGAACCTGGAGTACTCAGCCAATGAGGAAACAGGGGAGGGGGCTGAATTCGTCGGGAATTAGGATATATAATGTGTACTCTATTGCTACAAAGCGCTCTCTCATGTGGGGAGGACACCCACCATTGCAATCGTGAATAAAATGCTGCTTCACTGAGATCCTGCCCAGAGCCTAAGTAATTGGCCTGTGAGCTTTTCTCACAAACAGTAATGCAACCAGGTGGGTTTTTAATATCTCCACAGAAGGAGACTCCATAACCTCTCTGGGCAGCCTGTTGCAGTGCTCTGACTATCAAAGTAAAGTCTTTCCTCATGCTGAAAGAAATTTCCTGCATTCTAGTTTGTGTCTGTTGTGCCCATTTGTGCCTTATCACTGGCCCCATCCTTTTGACACCCACATTTAGATATTTATCATAGAATCATAGAATGGTTTGGGTTGGAAGGGACCTTAAAGATTATCTAGTTCCAACCCCCCTGCCATGAGCAGGGACACCTTCCGCTAGACCAGGTTGCTCAAAGCCTCATCCAGCCTGGCCTTGAACACTTCCAGGGATGGGGCATCCAGAGCTTCTCTGAGCAACCTGTTCCAGTGCCTCATCACCCTCTCTGGGAAGAATCTTTTCCTGATATCTAATCTAAAACTCCCCACTTCCAATTGAAACCCATTACCCCTTGTCTTGTCACTACAGGCCCTTGTAAAATGTGTGTAGCCCCCCCCAGCTTCCTTGTAGGCCCCCTTCAGGTACTGGAAGGCTGCAATTAAGGTCTCTGCAGAGCCTTCTTTTCTCCCGGCTGAACAAGCCCAATTCTCTCAGCCTTTCTTCATAGGAGAGGTTGTCCAAGCCGACTGATCATCTTTGTGGTCCTCTTCTGGACTTGCTCTAATGGGTCGATTTCCTTCTCTTGTTGGGGGCCTGTCGTAGTTTAGCCCTATCTGGCAATCAAGTACCACCAGTCACTCTACCACTCCACCCCCCCTCCCACTAATAGTCAGGAAGGTTTGAAGGAAAACCAACAAGGGCATCTCGTAACAATTGAGATAAGAACTATATAAATATATAAATTAAACTTACGGATTTACTAACAATACATAATTGTAATAAGTAAATAATTAATGCTGACAATTAATTAAAAGAACAACAAAAAAAGAACATATGATACAGGATCTCACCATCTGTTGACCAAGACAGCCAGGTCCCAAAACAGGGGAAAAAAAAAAAAAACGAGGAAAAAAACCCCACCACAACCAAACCAAACTCCAGCAAGTGACCCCAGCTGTTTAACCTCTCACCCCTCTAGCTCTATACTACTGGCCCCATTATCCCAGCAGCAGAGCAGCCAGGTCATGATATATTCACCTGGGCAGCAGCTGAAGTCTCTACAGATGTCCTGTAGCTCCCTCAGGGATAAAGACTGCATGGTCACAACGGCTTCATCCTCCATCACCGACTCTTGAGATTGTCCTGTGTCCATGTCTTTATTGTTTGTTTCTGCCACCTGGGATGGTCCTCCTAACTCATCATCCTCTACTCTGCAGACTGATTTACATGTGTATTTCTTTTTCTGATCTGGGGTGACGGACACTGGTCGACCCTGGCAAACCCAGAGGAGTTTAGGGAAGTGAAACATCTGTGGGAGGTGAGTTGACTATAGGGGAAGACAGGCTGGCCGCAGTGGAAGGCGGTGACATTGATGCAGGCATGGCAGATGGTGGTGCAGGCATGGTGGATGGTGATGCAGGCATTGAGAGTGATAACTCAGGCATTGGGGGCAGTGATGCAGGCACTGGGGAAGACGTAGGCATGGGTGCAG
>NW_010263496.1:0-735 GCF_000690775.1 Eurypyga helias | reverse complement strand
CCCCTGTGCTTTAAAGTGTTTCGGGTGGCTACACAAATCCTGTGTCTGCCCTGAGCACTGATTGCAAATGGGACAGCGTTCTCAAACATTTCCTTAATGTTACAAAAAAACACTAGAACATTTACTAGTAAACTGATGCCTGGACACTGGTCACCCCAACCACATGAAAAATTTCCAAAATGCTCATACACCTTTGCCATTGGATGGAGAGGAGAGGGGAAAAAAAAAAAAGAAAATATTTTTCCAGATCCATCCCTGCATGAAATAATCTCTCTTCTATCGGCTGTGTCCCTGAGGAGAAAAAGGGAGAGGAATAATTTTGGAAAGCCTCCAGGACATAACTTATGAAGTACCAGGGAGCCGACAGTATTAAATAGAGATAGAGTATCCCTGCCAGCATCAGCAGACCACAAAAAAGTCTAACCAAAACCCTGAACCCAGCTAGGACATATAAAATCAGGATAATGAAGAAGACATAAGGGAACAGATACCACCGTTCAGTCAGCAGCCAGAAAAGCCCTGAATTCAGCATCTGGATTCGCCACCACCACATTCTAATACTGGGCTTATCACACACTATGATCTGGTCTTATCTCAACCCTCTCAAGCCCCACGTTGAGTGCTAAAAAAAATGCCGTAGTTTAGCCCTTTCTGGAAATCAAGTACCACTGGTCACTCTACTACTCCACTCACAACCCTGCTAATAGTGTGGAAGGGTCAGAGGAAAAACAAGGG
>NW_010263495.1:0-5420 GCF_000690775.1 Eurypyga helias | reverse complement strand
GGAACTAGATGATCTTTAATGTCCACTCCAACCAAAACTATTCTATATTTCTATGCTTCTAAGTGTTTTTACCAAATCAAAGACTTCTTTGGTTTCTGGTACTTGCACTACAAGAAGATTGGAGGGGACACAATCAGGATGATGGGCCTGCATTGGCCAAGGGGGTATTTAATTCCATAAAACATCATGCTCAGTATGTAAGCTGGGGGTTGGGCCAGGAGCGGGCTCTCCCTTTCTCCAGCTCTGACTCTCGGTCAGTTAGTCAGGTGATGAATGGTTATATAATTTGGTATTTCCATTATTTTATTACATATTATTAGCATTGTTAGCATTATTGGTATCATTATTTAATTGAATTTACTTGAATTATTAAATTGTTCTTATCTCAACCCATGAGTTTCCTTGTCTTTTACTCCAAATCTCCTCCTCCACTGGAAAAGGGGGAAAGTGAGCCAGCAGCTCTGGGATACTTAGTTGCTGGCTGGAATTAAGCCGCAATACATCTGTTTAAAGGAAAAGAGTAGTTAAAAAAATATTGTGAATATAATGAATTTTGGTTCCTCTAGTATTCTGAACATTTAAAGTTTCTTATGCTTAAGGCATTTCATTTTAATAAATTTAACATTATTATTGTCTGCATTGCATAATATACTGAAATACCTTGTGCATGATATACTGCCAAAGAACTAAAGCAACATAACACTCACAAAAATTTTAATATAATTACATCAGATAGAGAGTGGAGCATGAGACATCTAGTGTAATTGGGCAGCAATATTGTTACTATTCTGAGTGCATTATCATTTTTTCCCACTGACAGATTTTTGTTAGTTCATTGATTTGTTTGTTTGGTTTGTGTTTTGGGGGGCTTTTGTTTGTTTGGTTGGTTTTGGTTTTTTTGAAGTACCACTAAAGTGCTCCTTATAGACAAGGTCTAACCAGGAAAAAAAAAAAAATCTACAGAATGTAATATCTCTAAAGACCACAGTGAATGGAAACAATAATTATTAGAGATGTCAGTCAAAATCAATTGCGTATATTTTTCATATATATATATGTTTAGTTTGTTATTAAGCAACAGGGTAATCAATACAGAAATACTATTCGAAAGAGAGATTACAGAAAGCAATAATTTTTGTTTCATATTAAGTCGATGTCAATTCCGAGATTCCATCAAAGCTACTGTCAGTCCCTGCTGTCACCACATGCATAACAGGTTATCTTCTTTCAAAATAAATATTGTTCTACACTTTATTGGATATTCAAACTGTGTGCAAACAGATTGACCTCTGAGATTTTTCATTTTATGTCATGATGCAAAATTCATCTGAAATCAATGCAATACTCCTACTGACTTAAAATAACTTCGGATCAAGACTTGTCACCTTAGTGATGTATCTTAGGTTATATCATTTTTGTAACAAACAAGAAATCTCTTTGCTAACTGTGCATATAACCACGGTGTTTATATATATGAACTTGTGTCTCATTTATGCCTGAAGTATGGAATGAATCCAAAAAAGTTTGTAGAAGTGAATGATTTATCTCGTAACGTCTAATTCTGATCTTCATTTACACCAGTATCTGCATGACTGTAAAGACAGGTCTGATTTAAAAGCACATACATGAGATCAAAAGCAGAGCCATTATCTCGACACCTATACTATCAAAACAGAGAAATAAAGAAAACACTGTTTCTCCTACAAGGTGTTTTTATGGTTCCCAGCTCTGTAGATGCTGAGCATCTCATATATAGTAATAAATTTATCCCTACAAATTTCATTTGAGAAAAGGGAATATTTTTATGTTCTTTTGAACAATTGTTCCTGTGGAAAAGAATCAGATGTATTAAATGTTGAGCATAAATAATTTTATTCCCAATATCACTAAAAATTCATAGTTCAGAAAAACAAGAAATGAAAGGCTGAGTTCAGTAATGGTCTCTCAATGTCAGTTCAGTGCTGCGTGAGCCAGTGCCACACAGAAAGTTATTCGCAGATTTTTAGAGCAGTTATTCTTACCCTTTTTTAAGTTACCTTCAAGATAATGATCTTCTCATCACCTACTTGCCCCATCTCTCTGCCACTTTAGCAAGGGCTTTATCATCATTCCCTTCCCACTTAGCAGGGTGTAGTCCCTTGGCAGGAAATCAGTGGAATAAATGGAATTATGTTAGTGCATCCACTGAGACGGTTTAGCTAATCTTATTTTTTCCATTCCCTAGACAGAAAATATGCGACAGAGTGCATTAGCCTTTATCTTGAGCTGCACTACTTGCTTCTGTGCTCTAACGTAACGGAATAGATGCCAGCAGTTATATTCAGCACAGTGAAGCCATGAAGGCAGCTGATGCACCATGCAAGTGCACAGGCTGGAAGAGCCAGTTTTAGGAGAAATGCTACTGCATGCTGCAGATATACTAAGAACCCACAGGTAGCAGGAGGACAAAGGATAAGACAAGAGCAGCAAGGAAATGGAAAAGGGCAATCTGATGGCAGATTCCAGTACACAGTGGGAAACCTTTCTATGGATTCAGCTTACTGTTTTCTTGCCTATCATTTTCAGGGAGGATAGAGATGCTCCTGACTGTGCCTACTACTGGGTCTTCTTCCTCTACATCTGAAGATGTTATACCTCCTTATACTCAAAATAGTTAATTCTCTATATGAAAAGTGAGTTTTGGCTCAAGGGAAAGTGTATGAGTAACTTGGGTGCTTGAACATGGGAACAAATATCAGTTAGATAACTGTAGGTTTAGCTTTGATACCTTAATTTAGACACCTGAAAGGCCTTGTATGAAGATTTTCACTACTTTCTGGTGAATATTTAAGTAAATGTAGGCTGGCCAAAAGCCTGTCTGTGAAGATGGTAATTTCTGTCACATTAGGTTCTTGCCCTAGGGCAGATATTTTTGAGTCAGTCATCCATACATAAGTGTCTCATAGCATTTAGGAAGCACTTAATTGTCCAGGATATCACTCCCACAAGGCTGAGAGACATAGTAGATGACTAAGAGAGCTGAGTGCTCTTCTGCATGATTAGTTGAAATACACCAGAAGCATCATAGTGCATCTCCTATAATCTTATTTGTTCATCATATTAGCCACTACTGGATTCTTCAAAATTACCTTGAAGATATATGGAAAAATGAAAAAGGTGGTCTGTGCTCACTCTCAGAGTCTCCACAAAATTTCCCAAGATCATGGAACCACGCTGGTGTTGGTTACAGTCAGACCATATGCTGCGCTGATCAAGCAGACAGAAATATCACAGAAAATATCCCTTTTAGTGTTTATACTGATGGGCATACAGCTGGCAAACTGGGGTTTTTAGGGGTTTTTTTTTGTGTTCATGATAGCTACGGCTGTATAAATGTGCATTCTAGCTATGAAGAATGAATAAATTAATAATGTAGCAGGAAGAGACTATATACATGGTGGATACATGAAAGAGACAAGGATGAGTTCCTGTGTCTGGACACCTTGGTACAGCTACCTAGAAGCTGTGAGTTTCATGTATTTTATGTCAGGAAGATAGCCAAGAGTCTTGAAAAAGAATGACCACAGAGTAAAGAAAAATAATAAATAAGAACTCAGATGTCTAGAGTTTGACTTACAGTTTCATATATCACATTCAGTGTTACACCTCAGTACATTTTCAGGATCCAATTTTGGCTTTAAGAATTCTTTGTCAAGCTGAAATATTATTTTATGTAAATCTAGAAAATCTTAGAATTTTGGATAATTCTTAGTAGTCTTTTAAAATGAAAAATAGTGTTAACTTTTCTTGGTCATTGAATAGTTTCTGTTTCTTATTAATTAAACTTGGAAAAGTGTTCCTTACCTTTCTGAATGTACCTAATGTCCTATGATGACTCAAAAACTCCATCAGTTCCTCAGTTAATTTAAATGGCTGTTTATATTACTAAACAATAAATATATTTTAATTCCATATTGATTTGATTCCATAAAATCATCCTGTATATAAGAAGGCCCCACAAATAAGTCCATCATTAGGAAGAAGAGTATCCAGGCATAAGATAACAATACAAATAGATAAAGTTCATTCAGAAAGAGATTTAGATTTTGTCTGTGCTTCATCATCTTCCGGAGTGCTCATCAATTTTTACTGTTTAGGAAGCCAAGGTCTAGCTAGGTATTTCAATAGTGGATTTGAAGACATGAATCAATCCATAAGGTTTTGGTCTCCCAAAGTCAACAGGCTATTTCTCTATAAGAATAATGACTTATGCATAGTCTATAGTGGAATATATTCCTACAGGTTGATTACTTTGCTAACACACTGATTTGAAGCTTATAGTAGCCACATACAAGTCATGATGAAAAGCGCTGTCAAATATTTACAAAAATTTTATACTCATTCAGAAATTTTAAGATTAATTTAAATAATCTAAGCACTGTAAACATTAAAAGAACTAACATTCTGGTGGAGAGCAGTGATGAGTGCCATTCCTCAGGGGTCAGTACTGGGACCAGTGCAGTTTTACATCTTTGTCATTGACATGTATGGTGTGGTTGAGTGCACCCTTAGAAAGTTTGATAATGACACCAATTTTGTGTGTTGCAGTTGACAAGCTGGAGGGAAGGGATGCCACACAGAGGGATCTTGACAGACTGGAGAGGTGGGTTCCAACTGCATGAATTTTAACAAGGCCAAGTGCAAGGTCCTGTACATGGTTTGGGGCAATCCCAAGCACAAGTACAGACTGGGAGGTGAATGGCTTGAGAACAGCCCTGAGAACAAGGACTTTGGCATGCAGGTTGATGAGAAGCTCAACATTACCTGGCAATGTGTGTTTGCAGCCAAGATAACCAACCATATCTTGGAGTACATCAGAAGAAGCATGACCAGCAGGTTAATGGAGGTGTTTCTCCCCTCTGGTGGGACCCAACCTGGAGTACTGTGTTCAGCCCTGGGGCCCCCAGTATAAGAAGGTCATGGATCTCTTGAGGAGGGTCATGAAGATGATCAGAGAGCTAGAACACCTCTTGTATGAAGACAGGCCGAGACAGTTGGGGTTGTTCAGCTTGGAAAAGAGAACGGTCAGACGAGACCTTACAGCAGCCTTCCAATACACGAAAGATCATAGAATCATAGAATGGTTTGGGTTGGAAGGGACCTTAAAGATCATCTAGTTCCAACCCCCCTGCCATGGGCAGGGACACCTTCCACTAGACTAGGTTGCTCAAAGCCTCATCCAGCCTGGCCTTGAACACTCCCAGGGATGGGGCATCCACAGCTTCTCTGGGCAACCTGTTCCAGTGCCTCACCACCCTCTCCATGAAAAACTTCTTCTGATATCTAATCTAAACCGCCCCCCTTTCAATTTGTACCCGTTACCCCTTGACCTGTCAGATACCTACAAGAATGCTGGAGGGAGAATTTTTACAAGGGCCTGT
>NW_010263494.1:28412-46006 GCF_000690775.1 Eurypyga helias | reverse complement strand
TTTTATATATATTAAAAACCAGAACACTTGTCTGTAAACAGAAAGCCCATCATCTGCAAGCTGTCTAGGAAAGTGTAAAGCCAAGAGAAGCATACATGGTATCTTCCCCAGATAATCTCCCAGAATCCAACTAAAGTTTAACTTTGGACTTCGGGCTTTTTGAACCAATGAGGTTTGTGTGTTGTAAAATGTGATTCATATTGTGTTCTTTTGTTATTCAAGCTGCTTCCATTTCAAAACTGGTCTCAACTTCTTAATGGTATCAACTTCTTCTTTATATTCATATATAAATTGCTACTGTGCACTAGAGATCTGTTTGCTTAAACATGAGAAACTTATCTGTGGACTGGATTACTCTTTAGTTTCTTTAAATAATTGACATGGATTTTCCCTGGAGTGCTTGATAACTGAGAATGTGATACATGTATTGTTGTAGCCTACTGTGAAGATTGAGCCAGTACTAGTTCTTGTTTTGGTAACAGAGCTGATGGTAAGTTTGCAGATTTATGATTACCCATATATGTAGCTTGGGAAGCATATCTGACTGACTGGGATACCCACATATTGTTCTTTGGCTGGCCATTGCTCTATTCTGCCTAATGGTGTATCCAGATGGAACAGCAGAGCTAGGTATTTAGCCTCCAAGCACTGGACCCTATATGCCTGTCTACATATTTACCTGCATTCCAGAAATCTGACTGCTGCAGTGTGACATGTTCCTTCTGATCCCATCTTCCACATGGGCAAGCTGTGTAAGGTGGACCTATCCTTGGCCAAGATCTTCATGTGGCTTTAAAGGCTCTATCAGCCCTCAGTGTGGGGTTTTAATAAACACAGAAAGATACAGTGTGATGGGGCTAAATGAAGAGCATTTTAGTAGTCTGAATTTTGGTTTGGTTGGTCATTGGAACTTACATGTCCATGCTGATAGCAGGTGGGCATCTGGAGCTAAAGGACAGACTTCTAGATTAGCAATAGAAATACTCTTTCAAGTCAAACTGACAGCATGGTATCCTGTGCTTGGAAACAGATCTTCAGACAATCTGGAAATACATAGATAATAAGGGAACAGTGATCAGTTTTAGAGAGCTGTGATTAAAAAACATTCTTCCTAAAGTCCCTCTTCACACAGTCCTGTATCTATACTCAGAACTGGGAACAAATGGTAGTGACTGGCTCATCTTTCACTCATTTCGGTCATTCTGCCAGTAGCGAGCAGTTTGTTTTATTCAGTATCACTTGGAAAACACTGCCAAATTTGTGGTAATACCCAATGACTTTTAAGCTTCTTGATTCAGTCTTCTGATGCAAGTGAGAAGGATGGAGTCAGGACTTCTACAACATCATGTGTTAATAGTGAACAGGAGATGTACTGTGTTCAGTGAGATCAGCTTGATAGGAGATCTTAGAATCCAGGCAGTGATTGCCATGCAGAAGAGAGGCATAGGGCTATAGAAATAGTTTCTGTTGCCTGTTGGAAATGGCATGACAAGAACACAGAGAGCTCTTTCCTCTTTGCTTTTCAGTGTTTCATCTTTTCACACTTGTTACTAAAAGTCAAGGTTCTTCTGATGCCTTCATCACTCAGTTGAAGAGATGATAAAGAAGCGGTATCCCAGTATAGTTTTCTAGAAATGCTGAACCAGGAGGCCAGGTCTTACTCTAACTATTGGTACTTATTGCTTAGAGAAGTGATGTATATCCAACTTCCATTCTCAAGAATAGGTATAGTTTAATCTTATATCTTGACAGTGAGGCTTGATTAGATGCCTTTTCTCTTGCTGAAGAAATAGATGCTTTGGAAGAAAACTGAGATAAAGTGCAGCACGCATATACTTCTTGTATAGAAATAGGAGAAAAGAGAAGTAAAATTTACCAGCTGTACATGGAATATTGTCTGTTCAAATGGTGCCCAAAAATACTCTTGTGCATCTGAAGATGTTGAATGCATCATAAATTTCACCTAATATTATCTAGAATTACTATACTTGGTTATCTGTGACCAAAATTAGAATCCTGCCAAAGCTTTTATTACGTAGGTTTTAGAATTCCTTGACAGCTTCTGACTGAGTTAACAAGATGAAGAAAGGCAGAAGAAATGAAGAGTCACCAGGACTCTAGATCCTGGCCATTTTTTAAAGTAGAATTTAAACATGTTGGAAACACTTTTAAATGTCTATAGCACAGGTTGTTTTTAATTGAACTACTAATAATTTTAATGCCACTAAACCACTGTTTCGGTTTTAGTTTCTGCTCTGTTTTTTAAGCATTTGGGTAGGCTTAGACAACAGGAGTACTTTCTTGGGTGAACAGAAATAGGCAGTGAATAGAAGGATAGTGGAAAAAATCAAGTATATGAGAGTATGAATAACCTTTGTAAACCAAATGGGTTAATCAAGACTTATGTGACATTTCAGTTTGTACTTAAGGAAATATATGCAAATACCTCTTGTCAGCATCTTTTGAGGGGATCTGAACATATAAACCTTAGAATGAGTCCTTCACTGAAGTAGGTCACTTTCTTCCTTTTTGCTCTTTTTTCTGCCTAATTCCTAAAAGCAACTTTAACAGATGCCTTAACTTTGAAATCACTGAGACTACTTACCTGCTTGCAGCTGATGATATACTTAAATCATTTCAGCAACATTTTAGCAAATCCCACTTCTCTGTAATATTGTCTAACAAACTTTTTTTTTTTTTTAAGCCAGTAGGCTGAAAAAAGAGCACAGTGAGTGGCAAGTTGAACCTTATTCAGCTTTGGGAACCTCCTTTCCTTTCCCATCAAGGAAGGAATAGTAAACATGTCATCTTCAGGTAGAAGTGCCAGACTGTGTACATGAAGACAGGTGGAGTAGGTGGCAGTCCCATTTAAACACCACCCTATCCAGTGTGATGAAAGTACTGTCTTTCAGTGCCAGATTGTGTGCAAAAATGAGAGGCCAGCTGTGCTTCCTGGGCCATCAGCTGGAACAATCTGTAAGCCATCTTAAATTTTTCTTTTTTCTTCTGAGCCACTCCTTTTGCTATTTCTAGTTTTTCTAACATCATCGCGATGCGTTGCCTCCTTTACTGCCTTTTCAATACATTTCTAAATAATTAACCATTAAATTGGTCTTCGGGACTTTTGGGCCTCAAACAAAATTTTCCTCTTGTTTCTGTGTTGCAGAGATGACTAGCTTTTCTGTGTATGGTAAGGTTTAAATTTTGGCTAAATGTTATAAACACTGATTTGGGGGGTGGAGGGCTGTACAGTGGCTGGTATAATTTGGAAATGTACAAAACGGATTACTGTAAAAAAACTGTGAGGTAATCTGACACTAAGATGATCTTGAAATTCTGCATTTCAGTGGTGATTAAACTCATTAAAATATTATTTTCCACTACTTAAAAGAATATAATCCAACAAAACCCTTTGAAGGATTGAAATCAGCGAGTTAATTTACTAGAGGCGTCTTTGTACAAGGTGTCAGAAGTACTGTATCTGTAAGTTTGTTTGGGGTGTTCTTCTTGTAGTGTGTGTATTTCAGGGAATCTGTTTCCCTTCCTCAAAAACCATAGGATGCTGTGTGTTGCATTGGCTTTGCTGTTAGCACTGTAGATTCAAGTAAAAAGTTTAGGGAGAGCAAGAATGTCTCAGATGCAGTTGCAATGATTTTTCCATGCTTCAAATTTATGGCAGTCTTGCAGCTCTGCTGAACTAGCAAATTTGTGCTGCACTACACGCTTCTTTTCTTGTTGTCTTTGCATTGTTTTTCTCTGTCTGTCACACAGAAAAAAACCCTGTGTCCACTTATTCTTAGAAAGCCCCCTAACTGAAGAGCAAGACTGGTAGAATTACTTTACTGATTTATTAAACCTTGAACTTAAGATAGTCTTCCTGATAGTTTAAATCAAGAGATCTGATGGATGTGCTCATACAACATTGTAGGAATGTTACTTTCTCACAAAAGATACCTGTTTAGGTTCAGGTATCTGTCTAGAACAAGAACTGTCTGCTGAGTGGTAGACTTAGTTAAAGAAGAATTAGGCAAACTGACAGTGCTTTATCTGTAAGCCTCTGGTGAAAATCCTTTAGGGGAAGGGTTCTATACTTTCCTGCTGTTAGTATTGTCTTCAGAATGCACTGAAGTATTTTTCAGTTTGTACTTAAGTTCAGACTCTCTTTTTTTCTGTGTGTTATACTACTGAATATAGGCCATTGACTACTTTTGGCTTTAAGATCAAATAACTGTCTTGAGACTTATTTGACATTTGTCGTACACAGAAGTAGTGTGTGGGTAATTGAACTCTATTATTTGTATTGATGCAGTCAGTGGATTTGGTAATGCTTAATTTATTTGGACTCACTACCTGGAGGAACAGAGAAGACTTACACCTCATGAGTCTGAAGAGGTGTAAAATCCATTGATACAAAACTCAATTTATTGCCAGTAGTGAAAATCTGAACTGCTGTTTCTGAATCACAGTTCACGTGCCTAATCTTATGTTTGGATATCTGCATGTTCACTTGCTTTCTACACTTCCTTCTCTTGTAGTCAAGTGTGTATGTATCATACACATAGATCAAGAGAAGTTATATATGTAACTCCAAGGGGAGTTATACGTATGGGTTTACAGGCTGTCGTGGTATAGGCCCAGCAGAAACTAAATACCATGCAGCTGCTCACTCACTCCTCCCTCTGGTGGGATGGGGAGGAGAAAATACAAGGAAAGGCTCTTGGGTCGAGACAAGGACAGGGAGGGATCACTCACCAGCTGTGGTCATGGGCAAAACAGACTCGACATGGGGGGAAAAAATCAATTTGCTTACCATTCAAATCAGAGTAGGGCAATGAGAAATAAAGCCAGATCTTAAAAACCCCCACCCCCACCACTCCCTTCCCAGGCTCAGCTTTGCTCCTGATTTCTCTCCCTCTACCTCCTGGCAGCACAGAGGGACAGGAATGGGGGTTGTGGTCAGTCCATCACGTCCACCACGCGCTGTCTCTGCCGCTCCCGCCTCCTCCTCGGAGGATCCTCACACTCTGCCCCTGCTCCAGCGTGGTGTGCCTCCCATGGAAAGCAGTCCTCCACAGACTTCTTGGAGTCCTTCCCACAGAATGCCGTTCTTCAACCTGTTCCAACACGGATCCCTTCCTCAGGGTGCAGTCCTTCAGGAACAGACTGCTCCAGCCCAGGCTTCCCATGGGGTCACAGCCTCCTTCGGGCATCCCCCTGCTCTGGTGTGGGGCCTTCCCTGAGCTGCAGGTCGGTCTGTGCTCCCCCATGACTCGGCTGCAGGGGCACAGCCTGCCCTCTCACCGTGGGCTGCAGGGGAACCTGTGCACCTCCTCCCCAGCCTTTCCTTGCTGACGTGGTGTCTGCCTGGTTGACTCTCTCACGTCCCACTCCTGTCTCCACTGTAGGTTTCCCCACAGTTCCCCCCACCCCCAATATGTTAGTCCCAGAGGCACTACCACTGTCACTGACTGGCTTGGCCTTGGCCAGTCAGTTCTGACTTGGAGCCAGGGAAGCTTCTAGCAGCTTCTCACAGAAGTCACCCCTGTACCCCCTCCACTGCTACCAAAACCCCACCACACAAACCCAATACACAGGTATTGCCAGAGCAAGAAAAGCATCATAGTCATACAAGACCAGGAAATTCCAAGGCTCCTTGGTGTACTCTGCTTAAGCTTGTTCAAGATTCTAACAATTCATTTATTAATCACAGAAAAATCATGAGTTTTGAGCACATGTGAAATTTATGTAATTGCTTTGTGAATTTCAAGTACTGAGAACCTGTATTAAAAAATATCATTAGACTATTTGATTCTCTACCCTTTCAGCCATAATTTAATTCTGTGTTGAGCCAACGTGATGCATGCTTGATTGTATCTTTTTGCTTCACAGCCCTCGCTGTCCATTGTTCTAGACAGGGGATGGTAATTTGAGAAAAGAATTTTTAAATACAGAGACTTGGCTTCTTTTTTGAACTGCTGGTGGGAGCTCATTCAAACCAGTCTCTCTGGTATTAAAAATCAGGTGTTGATTCCTTCTGTGTGAAAGTTGGCTTGTCTGGGTCTGAAAACTTATGCGGAGAGTGATGTGGTATTTGAATCCTGACACTGTGTTTAGAAAAACAGAATCTGCCAGTGTTTCTGCAATGAGAAAGCTTCTTTCATTTTTCAGCTCCTTCAGTCACTGAACACAAATTCCTTTTTACGGGATCAAGTGCCATTGCTGTTTGCTACCATGGCAAGTTTCTGTAGAGAAATACTTGGTGCCATCAGTAAGCTTAATTTATGGAAAGGATATTACATTAATGAAACTAAAAACCCCTTTCCAAGCGGCATGCTGTTATTATTGCTAAGATCTCTTCCAAACTGAGTATTCCAAAGGAAGTTTCAGCATGAAGATCTGACGCTTCTAGTGGATCTCTGTGTGCAAACTGAAGCTAGGAGGTGGACCAGCAATCCAGTGAGTGCTACAAGCAAACTGCTGGGCTGTGCCTTTGTTAGTGTGCCATTGGATCTGTCCAGGGACAGGTCTTCTGGCAGTCTATCTGCATGTGGTTTACTTCATCTGTTTCCTGAAGCTATTTTGCCTTCCCAGTTGGCCCAAAAGGCAAGTCCAGCATGCTACTTCGAAGCTTTGTACATCTGTGTAGCTGACATGTGGGATGCTTGCTTGTAAGTGAGCTGTCAGGATCTGTTGATTTAGGGAAGTGCAAGCTTGGACTGCTTAAAAATCTCAGCTGCTCTGTGAGGAGAGACAACCAAACAGATTCTGTCCTGAGTATAGGATTTGTTCTTGCACCACATGACAAGTGGAATGTGTGCAGGTATGGGGGGGGGTGGGGGGGGCATGTTAACACACAGGGTATCTAAAAAGTCAAAGCAGAATCAAGATTTCACTTGTGTTTTGGGCATGTTTCCACAAATAAGGCCAGTTGGAAATGTGGAAAATTAAAGAAATACAGCTAATGATTTAAAAACAAACAACTGAACATGATTTCCTTTTTATCAAGTGGAATTTACATTTTCTGAAAATGCATTCTTAGGCTATGTTTTGTTTCAGAACTCTCAAAATTATGAGAAAGAATGTGGACATTTAACTTAAGTGCTGAGTCTGTATGAGCTGTGACTACTCCATGTATTTAATTCTTACCACCTTGTGTGTGCTGTATGACCTGTCTGCTGGGATGGTACTTGTTTTCTTTGTTGCTGATAGTTATGAATGTCGTGAATATTTGGGTTTTATTTGACCTTGTAACACCCAGAAAATGTTGGGTATCTTAGCATTATGGAAAAAGGTGTTGCCCTTTTAGGTTCGCTTGGGAACTTGAGGGTAACTTCATGTTAAATTATTCCACAACCTTAAAGCTAGTTGTGTCCAAAGAACCAATTTATCTGTAGGAGGATACATTGTTCTCTTTTTATCTGTCTCTCAGGCCCAATACTTTTCTTTTAAAGAGGAATTTAATGGGAAGTATAATAAGCAGAAACTGCTATGGATGGGACTGACTACTCTGAGAACTCATTTAGTGTGATGAGACGGCCCACTTTAACAGCCATGCTGAAGATGGTTGGCAAAGCAATTACTCTTTTCCGGGTCAGGACCCAGTCTTCGTAAAACCTGCTTGTGGAAAAGCTGTAACATGGCATTATTGCAGGGGAATTCCAAATCTGGGGATAGAGAAGAACCACGGTCCTTGATCTGCCATTTCTGATTGTACATGGGAAGACTTTAAAAGGCTATTTTGAGAGTCCTCTCCACTTCTTTTCTGTTGGTGGTGATATAATAATTCTGATTACTGGTGCCCAAGTAACTGGGTGTAGAAACTTGTATGAATCTGACGGGTTCCACTGTCAAAATCCCACAAGGTTCTTGTCTCAGTCAGGTGCTGGTTGTGCTACCATCTTCCTCTTCTCTCCTCCCATCCCTTTCTCTGACAAAGGACTGGGGTCAAAATCAAGAGTCTGTGGCTTTTATTGTTTCACCATAAATGAGATTGAATAGAGTTAGCAAGTGAGGATTTGTAAGAAATGCTTTTAAGAAACAATTTGGAGTCTAGGAAGAAATGATCTTAACATTTCTTTAATTTTACCCCTCTGTAGAATTCCTCATGTTTCAGCTGCATTCGAAAAGCCAAGGTCCATAATGGCCTCATCTTTACAAGGAAATATGGTACAAAAGAGAGAATGAAATATAAGTAAAAGTTGTAGTTTCAAACATTTCTACTTTCACCTATTACAGCAATTTACCTGTCTCGGAAAATGATAAAAAGCCTTGGTAGACTGTATTCTTTGATTAAGTTTTGCAGTGGTGTGAACTGTCCAGGAAGAAAAGCTCAGCTGTCTTTGCATTTGCCAGAATTTCTTTGGAAAAAGAAAATACTTCAACTGAAGATGGGCGGAACGTGGCTTTTGCAGGAGTAATTGAGGGAGTGATTTGTGTGATGTGGGTGACTGGAAGTGTGCCCTCGAATAGTTACTGCTGTCACAGAAGAGAAATAAACTGAAGTGAGATGACTGCCTTCCACTGCAGCAGTTATTAGGCTTGGTGTGCTTTCACGTCATCTGGTACAGAATTGGTACAATAGCAGCAGCTGATACCTGGGCATGTAACATGTTTCTAACTTCACACTTAATCTGTCGTTCTGGTAGTAAGCGGTACTTCATTTAAGCCTGTTGTTTGGTCATTGGGAATGAAGCCCTCAGTAGTTGTTGGAAGCAAGGTTTTTGTTTATATATGAAAGTGATCATTGTATTTCTGAGCGTGAACTACATCTCCATGCCTTTTACTGCAGCTCTTCTACTACTCTGAAGTTTTGGTTATGCCCTTGAGCTTGTGTTATCTGGTATCCCACTTTCCAATGGAAGAGTTAGATGGAAAGATGTTTAAAGCTCATTGTTTAATTAGAAAACATGTAACTATTTGATGACAAGTTATTCACTCTAAACCAGTTCTCTGGTTTTGCTTCAGTTGGGGTGGTAGAGTACATGACTGAAAATTCAGAAATTCGTAGGCAAAACTTAATGAAACCAAACTTGGTATTCTAAGGAAGTGGAGTAGAACATTTCAGACTTGTCAGTGTGCATCACAGGTACAAATGCAAAATGCCGTTTTGAAGATACCTTTGCATCTTCTGTGTCTGTGGTCACCTTGTAATACACACAACATTGTCATTCATTGTTCACAGCAGGAAGTTGGAAACTGACTTGAAAGTGAAGGTGCTGAGCTTCAAAGTGGTAATTTTCTTAAAAATGTGTAGTTCTTAATGCAAGCTGTTCCAAGACCACTAGAAATAACTTTTTCCTGTTATTGTGCCCAGATATTGTTAAATTGAAATTAAATTTCTCACCTTCAATTAAGGATTTATGATCCTAAATAAATCCTGACAGCATATTGCAGGGAAGTATTCTAGAAGGTGAAACACATGACTAAGTGTGGTGTGACTTACTCCATGGAGTTTTTCAGTTCCCGTCACAATCTGAGTGTCGAGGTGATCTTTTTATTCCTTTTCCAGGGTTCTTGAACATACCCTTTGGAGGACTAAATGAAGGTAACCATTGAGGATAATGAATAGGTAATTGCATAAATGGAATTAGAAATTTACAATAGAGCCTCTTACAAGGGAAGTGACTGAGATGCATTTTGGTCATTCATGCAGGTCAGTTAACATGCCATCATCACTGCCATCTCAGTATCAAAGTAGAAAGGTTTTATGTGGTATTTTTCGCCATTTAGAAACGTCAGCAGTGTTGTTCTGCAAACAAATTTGGAAAAGCCATTTTCTATCCACTACATCACTATTTACATTCCAGGTGTGTTTTGGTAATTTTTCCTTGTAGGTAAGGCTTTATCTTGTGTCCTCACAGTAAACAAGAACTGTGTCATATGACAAGGGTAGTAAAGAAAACATGTTTTTTTCCTGTTTCAAGTCACCCTGAATTATAACATTGTTAACTTAGCAGCTTGCTTTTACAGCTTCCCAATAACTTTGTTGGGGCAGAGATGGGGAGTGCTTGCATAAGAGGGATTATTTTAGTGGCTGTGGGGGGCATTAGAGCTTAGGAATGAATTTAGAATGAAACTTCTGGAAGATGTACTATGTGATCATGTAAAACTGAGAACTGAGGTCCTAGGCCGGAGATAATTTAATTTATATTTTATAATTTTTGCAGTTTCACTCCTGTCTGAAATTTTTCACCTGCAAGTTGTGATGCAGAGGAAAAATTCCAGTGAAATTAAATAGACTTTGAACTGAAAACTTTACTATGGAAGTTTGGCATGGTAGGTCTTTTTCCTTCTAGAAAAAAATGGGGCAGATAAAATAGTCATATAATAATCAAATATATTTTCTATTTTAAATTAGAATCACTTTCATTTTTGATTAAATAATATGCTGAGGTAGTTAAATCTTTTCTGAAGTGCTTTAATTTATTTTGTTTTCTATAAAGCTGTCTTGGGTTTCTGTTTTCTGCATATGGATTTATTGAGCAATTTTCAATGCTTGTGCAGTGTCTGTAATAGAACCGCAAATAAAACTATTTTTGCATCTCCACTGATGCAGATCTAATTTAAATACTCCAATGTTTTAGGTTGGAAGTGATAATTAAATGAATACTTCACAATAACAGCTCTGGAACAGGGCATGCATGAAATGTTAATATATGGGTGTGATGTATCAAAAGGGCATAGGTGTAGTTTTTTGTAGTGGCTGCATCATAATGGGCAATGAGATTTTGAAAATCCTGTATTTCATTTAAAAAATGTATTTAATTTCAAAAAGCATTCTGCTGTTAAGAAATAAATCTGAGAATGTGTTAATACAGCTTTTCTTTACTCGATATCAAACCCCTTAATCTTAAAATTCTTAATTGTTGGAATTCCTCAGTGTCTCCTACGCTCAAAGCTGTAGAAGGAGGTAGTGCTGAAAGCACCAGTAGCATCTAGATGAAAGTTAGTTTCTGGTTAAATTCACTGTCAAAGCATCTTCACTGAAGCAAAAGAGGATTTAAACCAAAATGCCAAAAACTGATTTGAAGCCTAGAGTAATACCAGTGGGGCAAGAAATACACGTAGTGTTTTGCACTTAAGGAGGAGGACACTTTGTTCAGCTACACGTTTAAGGTTCGGAGGAGACAGAGGTTCAAAATGATATTTATAGTTTTTTATGACAGACCGGTAGATTGAACTGACAGTATGATAAAATTTTGAGAAAGTCGTAATAGATCTCATGATCTATCAGTGTCAACAGAGAGGGAATTACTCACTGTGTTGTGCGAGGCACTCATGAGACTCTTGTCTGATACACTTTGCACAATTCTGACTGTCCATATTGAAAAAAAGGTGCAGACTGGCAGAGGTAGAGAAGAATTATGCCAGGCTTGCTTCTTTCCCAGTCAATATAGGAGAGGAGAAGTTGCCCTCTTTAGGGTAGAAAATTACCCTATTTAGGTTAGAAGAATGAAAACTGAGGTGTTGTTTGCTAGCTGTAAATGATTTGGATTAAGAGCAGGGAGCACAAAGAATTACTTAAACTAAATTTCATATTACCTGGGTGTTTCCTTAATCATAGTTATCTGAAGTGTGGATTTTTGTAATGATGTCCTACTGGTGTTCTGTGGAGTGATCAGGTGCTTTCAGGTGGAAGGATGCAAGCACCCCAGAGAAACCTCCAGTGGAACCAAGAAGGTCTCTAGTCATCAGATTCATCATGGCTCTCTGTAACGTGTTGTTACTTTGCAACGCATTAGAGCATCCACATTTGTGTATTAAAAGTACCGTGTCTTGTTTGCGGACGTACCCAAGGCACCTTACAAAATAGCTCTCTGTAAGTACTGTCCTCAGCCATGACATTTACACTGCTGGTAGAGCACCTCACAACCCTTGAGAATTTAGCCTGCTGCTTTGAAAACATGCCTTCAGAGTGTGCCTAGATGAAAGCATGAATGGTTGAAGAAACATGCTCGTTATAGACCTTGAACCTCCTGTTTTGTTGCTGCTGGGGTGCCTGTTCTTAGAAATGAGGCAGAACATACAACCTGGAAGTTTCATAGCTCACCTTTACCCACTGTAACGATGTTGGTGGAGACCAGTAACAAGATGAAAGCACATAACTCTTAAAATGGAATTCTCCTTTCCCTTTGGAAGGGTGTTCGCTATTTTCAGGTCTAAATTTAGTGCTTGTGTGAAAAAGGGATCTGATTTAGGAAGTTCTTTTCGTAGCTTTCCATTGGCCAGAGGGTAAAATTATCAATTGGATAAAATTGTATAGATGGTTCTGCATGACTTCACCTCAACTTTTCCACCAAAGCAGTGGTACAGTAAACTGATTTTGTTGTTGTTGTTACACTTAACTTGCTCCTGGGTATATAACTCTGGTCTTCAATTATGTTGTTAGTATTTTGTCAGTCAGTTATGTTGTCTTCAGGCTCTGTCACCCTGCAACAGATAAATGATTTTGAGTCCTATGACAGAAACGCAGAGTCACAAAGCTTCATTTGGAAGGGTGCATGTTAGAGCTGAAGAATTAAGATACAGAGAAGGGCATACTTCAAAAGCCGTACTTGACTGCGTTTCGTCTGTTATGCTGGCATTTTCGACTTCATAAATACTGGCATTAATTCTGTGTGTGACTGTGGAGAGTGCAAGTTTCTTCATCCAGCTGTTTCTTGCAGAATACCAGGGAAGATGATTCAGTAAGTTCAGGCTGTTGCATAAGTTGAATGGAGCTCAGGGTATGTCCTGAAACTTGTTGAATTTGTACTGAAACTTTGGGTACAATGTAGTGTCTTAGACTGCATATCCACTGAATGCACTTTGCCTTCATTTAAAAGTCAGTTTTAAAATAGCCTTTAGTACCTGAAGTACTTAAAGTAGTTGAGGAACTAAGGGAGTGCAGTCTTTGTTCATCAAAATTGAAATTTCTCCTGCGGCATATCTAGTATTCATTTAAAGTACAGTCATCTTTGTGTGACATCAGTACATACTTTCCTAAAATCTGTAGCTGAAAAGTAAGAAAGCTCAAAAAAAAAAAAAAAATTGCCTTTTTAAAAAGCTTTTAGTTGACTTGCTTTTACACATTCTATTTTGTGCTGTATGGTGGTTGAAGCTTTTGCATTAAATTCCTTCTGTATTTTATTTCAAATGCAACTGCAGCTTGTAATTCAAGGCACAATACTGTTTTTAATTTATCTCCTCTTGGGGCACTTAGCTTTTTTCCTGCAATGGAAGCTTTTACGTATATACAGCCCTGCTTGTCTAGCCTATAGGTAGAGGCTTTTGAAAGTATAGAAATCTCCTTTGCTCTCCTCTGACCTTGACAGCTTCCAACAGATTTAGATTTCTTCAGCACTTTTAAATAACTTCTTCGATGTCTGGAATAGTTGGTCTTCATATTGCTGCAAATTGGCAGGAACAGAAAAATGCTTATGTTTTGAAGTTTTTTTCAAAGATTATTTCTTCCAACTGGCAACATATGAATGTTTATAATAACAAGTAGGAAAAGGCACTTCAAGCCTTGCCTTATCATAACTGCATAATATATAATTTGGTGGGGAAAGGGAACTGCTTTCAAAATTTGTCTCCTTAGTACTACCTTTTAGGAAGACTAACACAAAGAGTCAGCTAGAGCAAAAGCTTTGTATATTTAGGGCAATGTGAAAAGTTTTCAGAAACTGCGGAAGTAAACTTATTTATATGTTTGCAACTGGCAGTGGTGATGTTCAGATGTTAAGCAAAGATTTACTGTAGTTAGTAACTGATTAACAGTGCTTAGAGGCTGTAAAACAGCATATTAGCAATTTGGTATGAACTCATAATTATTTGGAGGCATAGGTCTGCTTTTTTCTTTTTTTCTTTTTTTTTTTTAATGATGTGATAATTCTTACATTTAGCTCAAAACGATCACTGCTAGCATAGCTTTTTCAGTGTTGCCCGAGTTGCCCTGCAGAAGTTCAGGTATCCAAAACTCAGCTGATGATGTTTATGGGTTTAAACTTCAGCCTTTCCTATTACAGAAGGAGTGGGATTCCTTTCAGTATTGAGTTTCTAGTATTTACTTAAAGGTAGTATTAACATGGTGCGAAAGAGTCTGTAGCAAAGTTCGAGAAGAGTAATAGTAGTGAGCGAAGCTTTTCATCTGAATGAAGGATGACATGAAATAATTACAGAATCACAGAATCATTGAGGTTGAAAGGGACTTCAGATCATCTGGGCCAACGCTCGTGCTCACACAGGATCACCTGGAACAGGTTGTCTAGGACTCTTGTCTGCTGGGTTTTGAGTATCTCCAGGGATGGAGACTCCACAAATTCTGTGGACAACCTGTTCCAGTGAGAATGACAGACAAATGATGTAAATGGAAGCAAGATAAATTCAGGCTATAGGTAAGGAAAACCTTCTTCATCATTAGGAAGTAGTGGAGTGGAAGCGGTTGCGAAGAGAAGTTAGGTAGTTTCCATCCTGGGAGGTTTTCAAGACTTTGCTGGGTAAAGCCCAGCATGCTGTGCTGTCGTAGCTGTTGCTTCTTAAAGCATGAGGTTGGATTAGAGATCTTTTGGGCACCCTTCCCACTTAAGTTAAGCTTTCATAATTTGATCCAATTATTTTCCTGAATGTACCCCTGGGAGCAAAATGTTTACATTTTTGGTAATCATTTGTTGTAACCGATTACTCTCAAACAGTTGTATATGCTGTAATTCAGCAAGAATGCTACTTTTAAATGAAGCATGAAACTATTTAAGGAGAAAAATGGGAAAGTGAATTTTCTTTTTAAATAATTGCATCTCCTGAACTTTCAGAAGGCATCTCAAGTCCTCCTGCCTCTTCCAGTGTGGCACAAATACCATAATGAAGAAACAAATTCATGAGGTGGTGAGACTACAACAGAGGAATCCCCATGCAGGTTTCTCCTGTCCTATTTGTTTGCTGCAGAGAAATTTCAACTATGGGGATACACCTGTACAATTTAAACCATTATATGAGAAGCTTCTCTCTGTCAGAAAAAACATATTCAACATATCTTTGTGTGTGCATTTGTATACCTCCTCAGTTAATCATCATCTGTGCCTGAAGTTTGCGTCACTCCTTCTCTAATAAATAATTACCAAGTCTTCTGACTTTTTTTTAAACACCTCTGTAGGTTTATCTTCCAAGCATCAAGCTTAGTTAGTGGGCATCAAGTTAATGGCCTTTGTACTTTACAGTTGAGATCTTTACTGTCCTTTAAGAAAGAGAAGTCTGAACACAATTTCCTCAGTACTGTATTTTAGTGTATCTCTTTTCTAATTGTTGGTCATGAAATATATTTCAATTCAGACAACCATTTAATTCAGCTAGTTTTGGAGATGTGATTTTTTTTTTCCCTTTTTATCTTTACTGAAATACTTTTAAAATAGTGCTTTTCTTTGCAAAAGATGCAGCTGTGAGGTCCATCTGTTCATATGAAAATTTGTGCTTCATCTTTTTTTAGACAAACTTCAGAGCCTAAAAGAAGTATGGCTACAGTGCTTGGGATGAGGAAGGGTTGTTTGCTCTTCCTCATAGCTTTTGTGACCTTAAGAGCCATGAAAAAAAATGGGCAAGTAAGATGTAGTTGAGCTAGGTTTGATAAGGGTAGGGACTGCTTGAGTTTCTATTTATAGTTAGGCTAAAATAGCTCAATCTTGGCTTGCCAGGAGGCTTGGAGAAAATATAGTAAAAAATCAGTAGACATTTCTAAGCATTTATGTTATTTCTTTTTAACATGCAGAAATTCAGTGAGTGGAATTTGAATACCCGGAGGAGCATTCATTCTTTTCAATTAGACTTTTTGTCCTTCCTTTACTAATTCACTGCCATGTATGCTATTCATTTTTGCAGTCAGTAAGATATGCAAGCTGCAGACAACAACTTCCTTCACTAAGCAGTCTTATTGTCTTTCTAGAGGAGGTCCACTGTATTCCCTGAATGAGGAGGGGATCCTGTTTAGAAAATGTGCCTATGTGGCGTTACAGTGGTCTGCTGCCCAGAAGTACTGAGTTAAGGTGGCTGTCGGTAGGGCTATAGCTGCATTGGCCCAGCACTCTGTGCTTGGCAATTATTTGGTCAAATATCCTGGATAAAGCCTCGCACTGATGTAGATGCAGCCTGTGGATGCTTGAAGGCCAGCCTAAGTATCATTTTACCCTGCTACAATGAGCAATGTAGGCATTCCTTGTATGGGATCATGTAAATAATTTGTAGCCTGGCACAGAGGAGCAGAGGGGCTAAACTGCAGTTGTACATCACTTCCACAGCGCTCCTCTGGAACGGTTTCGAAATGTGATCTCTGGTCAGCGAATACAGTTGCTGGCTGTGGCAATGCAAACGTTGTGCTCGGTGTGCTCACTGCCAAATGCTTTCCCAGAAAATTCTTCAAAACCTGGTTTCTGAAACCTACTCTAACTGGAGTAACAGAGGGCTTTGTCGGTGTTTCATATGTTCTTGGCCAATAGTCTGTTAGTGAATGAACTTGCTTCTGCTAGCTCAAAACATTAACTTGTTCAGGTACTCCTTTTCTCAGACCTAGGCTGCCAAAAATGTTATAATTTGTAATGGGGGAGAGAAGCGACCAATGCAAAATAACTTGGGTTTGGGGTTTCTTTTTTTTTTTTTTTTTTGCTTGCAGTGTGTTAGGAGTATAAATCCATTTTTAAAAAAACATGAATAAGAATGGAAAGATTAAAAATCTGTCATTGATTAAGGACTATATGAGTTACAAATGAATCTTCTTTTGTCTATGTATATTGGGTGTCTTGAGAAACTTTTCTTTTGGATATATCCCTCTTGCAAAGGTAATCACACGAGAAATTGTTTCTAAAGTTTATATATGTGACGTGATTTTAATCTAACTTTCTGGACTTTGTGTGAAGCACCAGCCTCACCAGTAGTTCTTGAGGTATTATACCTTCCTGTCCAGATGAGGGGGTCATGTGGAAATAAATATGCAAATGATTATTTAAATGTATTCTACATAATTTTCATTTCTGTTAGTTTGTAAGCTTGGAAACTAATAAAGTGCAATTGAGCTAAAAAAAAAAAAAATCTATGCAAGATATTCACTCTGGAAAGCTTTAATTTTCCCTGTGAGTGACACATTTGTCTTCTGTCTGCAAATCTGGAAAATTTATTTAAATATATGCTTCCTTTTTCCTTTACATAGAATTAATGTAGACAAGAATTAGGCACTGAAAGAAAGAGTAAAATCAAATTTGATTGAAGAGTCACAGTTGAGAGCGTGGTGAAAACCTGTCTTTTTCTTCCAAATAAGAGTTATCACAGTATCTTTTCCTTCTACTTGATCTGAGTTTACTATTGTAAGGTACAGTATGTAGATGAAACCTTTGACACAATCTTTGGTTGTCTGAAGAGCTACATGTGAATTAGGAGGAGTTAATTTTGGTTAGTAAAGTTTGCATTGGTGAGTGGGATTTCTGTGTTCCTATGCCTCAGCATGCACGCTGTTTGCCACAGAGATCAATTAACATGTCTTTCCCTTTGTGATATGGGGTTGAAATGACAAACTAGTTTCTCTGAGTCTGGGGTCATACACACAGTAGGATTAAATTGTTCAGTGCACACAGCAA
>NW_010263494.1:2425-28381 GCF_000690775.1 Eurypyga helias | reverse complement strand
GCTGAATCTTGCTTGGGGCTTTAAACTTTGTATGGTTATGAAGATGTTCTTTGAATATTGACTGTGGAGATGAATTATACGCGTGTGCATGTTCCCTGTCAGCAAAGCCAGGGGCTGGAGTGGAGGGTGGCCCATTGTAATCTCATTTTCTCTTAGGCATCCCAGCTCAGACTCAGTTCTGTTGTCACTTTTTCCAAAGAATCCTTTTATTTCAACACCTTGCCTCGGCGGAGAGCCTGTTTCTACTGCTCAGTTCCTCCTGTTCTGTCTGGAGGCTGTTGTCAGTGTGTGTTCCTTGTCATGTGGGTGTTCCTAGATGGTTTTGTTAACCACTGTAGTCAACCATGCCTATCTCATGCTGTCCTCACTTTGGTGCAAATCCTTTTGTCTTGTGAATTTCCAGTTTTACACAGATGAGTCTTTTAATACAGAAAAAGGCTTGTGCTCAGAGAGAGAAGGAGGTGAATGGTAGAGCTCTCAAAGTTGCTATGTTCTTCCCAATTTCCTCTGGAAGATGGAGTGAGAGAGGCAAGAGACACAATTAATTTTCCACTGAAGGAAAAGCACACATTGGCTTTTTATTGGGCACCAAAGTATTCAACAAGAAGGAGCACTCCTTGCAACCTGGTGTATGCAGTTTGTTCACTGTAGTCCTTGGTTCTTATATGCCTGAATTACACTTAAATTCTACACATTTTTGTTGTGTGGGTTTTTTTTTCCTCCCAGTGAGTAACCTCTACGATTTCAAGGGCAGATTTGCCAGAGAAGAGATGGGAGGCTAAAAAGGCAATTTTTATGGTTATTCATATTAGTCTCTCAACTCCTTAGTTCCATCTGTTTCTTGCTTGACAGGACCTGAGCTGCTGAGGTGAGCAGCTCCAGTTCTGGTGGGATCCTCAGTGGAGCGCTCCATCAAGGTTTGCGGAGGGTGTTCCCAAACCAGGGTAACCTCTGGGTGGGGGGGCTGAGAGAGCTCTTGGGAGCCTGCAGCTTAATCTGACTACTGCCATAAAAGACAGTAAAAAATGTTTCTTTAAACACGTTAGCAACTGTAGGAGGGCTAAGGAGAATCTCCATCCTTTACTGGATGCAAGGGGAAACATAGAGGCAAAGGTTGAGGAAAACACTGTGGTACTTAATGCCTTCTTTGTCTCAGTCTTTAATAGTCAGGTCAGTTGTTCTTGGGGTGCACAGCCCCCTGAGCTGGAAGACAGGGGCGGGGAGCGGAATGAAGCCCCCATAGTCCAAGGGGGAATGGTTGGTGACCTGCTACAGCATTTAGACACACACGTACCTATGGGGCTGGGTGGGATCCACCCAAGGGTACTGAGGCAGCTGGCAGTGCTCACCAAGCCACTTTCCATCTTCTATCAGCAGCCCTGGCTAATTGGGGAAGACCCAGTAGACTGGAGGTTAGCAAATGTGACACCCATTTAAAAGAAGGGCCGGAAGGAGGATCTGGGGAACTACAGGCCTGTCAGTCTGACCTTGGTGCCAGGGAAGGTTATGGAGCAGCTCATTTGGCATGTACAGGACAGCCAGGTGATCGGGCCCAGTCAGCATAGAAAGGCAGCTCCTGCTTGACTAACCTGTTCTCTCTCTGTGACAAGGTGACATGGGCAGAGACCAACTCTATGAGGTTCAGCAATGCCCAGTGCTGGCTCCTGCACTTGGGTCACAACAACCTCATGCAACACTACAGCCTTGGGGACAAGTGGCTGGAAAGCTGCCTGGCGGAAAAGGACCTGGGTGTGTTGGGCGACAGCAGCTGAATATGAGCTGGCAGTGGGGCCATGGTGGCCAATAACAACCAGACTTCTATCAGAAATAGCGTAGCCAGCAGGACTAGGGAAGTGATCATCCCCCTGTACTGAGCACTGGTGAGGCTGCACCCCAAATCCTGTGTTCAGTTTGGGGCCCCTCACTACGTGAAAGACACTGAAGTGCTGGAGCCTGTCCAGAGAAGGGCAACGGAGCTGGGGGAGTGTCTGGAGCACAAGTTCTGGAGAAGAGGAGGCTCAGGGGAGGCCTGATCACTCTCTACAGCTACCTGAAAAGGAGGTTGCAGAGAAGTGGGTGATGGCCTCTTCTCCCAAGTGACAAGTGATAGGACAAGAGGAAACAGCCCCAAGTTGCTCCAAAGGAGGTTTAGGATATTAGGAAAATATCCTGAAATTAGGATATTAGGAAAAATTTCTTCACCAAAAGGACTGTCAGGCATTGGAACGGGCTGCCCAAGGAGGTGGTGGAGTGACCATCCCTGGCGGTGTTTAAAAGGTGTGTAGATGTGGTACTTAGGGACATGGTTTAGTGGTGGACTTGGCAGCGCTGAGTTAACGGTTGGACTTGACGATCTTAAAGATTCTTTCCAACCTAAATGATTTTGTAATTCAGTAATTTGATCTAATTACTGAATTACTGATTTTGATTCAAATAGAGTCAGGGTTCAAAGACAAGATACTTTTCTAAAAAACCTAAGGTGGCTTTGCCTAGGAAAGAAAAAAATGAAATTTTTTTGAAGACTGCTATTTAAAATTCCATGTGTATCTACATTATTCTGAAAGATCATTATCATTAAGCCTGGAAACAACATATCTCCTGCTGTTTGTATTTTAATAAGGCAGGGTTTCCCCCCCCCCTAGAAAATGAATAAACAAAAGCCTGTTGAATAGATGCATAAAAAGAGGGTCTGTAATACATTTACCAAAGTGTCATCCCTTTCTTTCCCCCCTTAAATTGCCTTTGGATAAATCAAATTGTTTGAAAGTACACATACGGATATCTAAGGCATATGTAGGTCAATATGTTGCTTAGACTTTTAAAGCTATTTTCACATGTGAAATATTAGCATTTCACATTAAACTGGAGCTAAGTTTGAGTCTGGCCCCTCCCTGACTTGCATACCAAGCATAAAACACGAAGTGCTTAGTCTAGTCTGTCACAAAAAGTACCCGTGTATTGTTGTCTATTCTTTTTCAATACACCAGCTGACATAATTCTGGTTGGAAGATGCTCCTGATGACTTTTTGAAAAATAACAGTTGGTTATATTCTGAATTTTTGTGCCAGGTGAATGTAAAGCAGTGAAAGATTGTGAAACGTACAAACACAGTGAAGCGTATCAACACTGCTGTAGTTTCTAGTTATGTACTTGGTAACAGGTACAAAGACTTTGTTGAAGCTTCTTAAAGCTTTCTTACGTGCAAAAATTTTTTTACTTAATCTTGTATCTGGTTAAAATAAAGGGGTACTTAACAGTATTATTTTTTAATCCAACTACTTAGAAAGATCTTCCCTTTAAGATGGGAAACTAGCTATGCTGAGTGTTGTGGCAATATAGAGACCCCACACTGGGTTCAAACATAAACAGTCCAGGGTGAGTAAAGGTGCCTTATCCCAACTTCCATATGCCTACCTTTGGCTTGGTTGGTTGTTTTTTCTTTCTAATATGGAGGCAGCACTGTTTGTAGCTAAGAAGACTCTTGCCTTGATAGCTTTGCCGTGAGACAAGGCAACAGTCAGATGCACAGCAATAGGAAGTCATTTTGGAAAAAAGCTGGTTTTGGTTGTGGTCACCTGGGATGCAAATGTGCCTTTGTGAATATTTTGAATTCTGCATGTTGATAAAGGCGTTTGCTGCTTTCCACGAATGCTAAATATACTTAAGCTTTTTTGATACCAGAATTTGTGTAACCTTTATTAAATATTCATTGGAAGATGCACTGTCTAGCTGCACAAAGCTTGAAAGTCATTACAGTTTCTCCTTGATGATGAAGTTTTTATGCAAGGATTTTATTTTCCTAATTGGATTATTTAAGATAGGCAGAATTCTGAAAGAGTTATATAGGAAACAGCTTATTAACATGGAGATATATAAGGAATGGCTTTTATTATGCATGCCACCGTCAGCATCGATTGCTAGAATTGCAACTGGGAGTTGAGATGCGTACTTTGACCTAAAGGAAGCGGTGCATTTTTACTCAGATTATTTATAAGAACAACCTGAAGTCCCTTAAAATCAATTTACAAAACTGTTAAAAATGTAAAGAAAGCTTATTATTATAACACTTGAAGTATTTACGCAGCACCTAGTACACTATGTAAATTGGCTAGACACATCTGTCTACTTCTGCAGATGCTCTAATGAATGCTTTAGGAGTCATGAATCTGTAACTGGGAGTTAAGAAAACGTGAAACAATGCAGCTGCATCTGCAGCTGAACTAGTGAAGATATAGGACATACCTAGTCTGAGGAAGATGTGGACTATTTACAGGTTGATTTGGTGACTTTATGTAATGTGTAATTGCTAACAGCACTTTGTCTATTAAGAAGTAGAAATAATATTGCTTCAAAAACTGAAAGCATAAAGTAGGTGTTATTTTCCCTCCTACTCATGGTTTCACAGAAGATTCACTTTTTGAAAGTGAGAAGTATGGTTAAAACATTGTCAAAAGACTGCAGTTTTTGAAAATAACTGCTGTGGTTAAAATGTGGCACACAAGATGATTTGATTGTTGAAAAGTCAGTTCCACTTGATAGAAAGAATGGCCAGACTTTTTTTTTTTTCCTTGCAGTAGAATTTTCTAGGAAGAATTGAAATTAGAAAGTAGGTGTTGAGAAATGCTGTTTGTTCTGTTACTGTGCAGTGTCTCACAATAGCTTTCATTATAAAGCCATGAGGAAAGTTAAGGGTAAATCCCTGCGTGGGAGAAGCGGCATATAGGCGCTGTGATTCTCTTGATGTATGCCGCTGTGCAACGTGCGGAGCACTGCAGTACACAGTGGCTGTTCTAATGCTTTTTAGCTTGCTGGGGATCTCAACAGGAGATGTTAGTATACCTGTGTATCCGTCTGTCTGAGCATGCACATAGAAGTCTTCAGGAGTTTAAAAGGATACAGTTAAAAACAAGAGCAGTTTAGGTTATTCACTCCTAAGATAACAAGAAGATAAGAATATTTAGTCATAGGTTGGAAAACAGGAAATTGCGAAGGACATCCCAACTGTCACCAGCGGTGCTCAGCCTACGTTGGCATGTCTTCCTATCTGCAAGCTCGGGGCTGGCTAACGTAATCCCTGCTAAGGGCTGCTGCACACGTGCCCAAATGCACGAGATCTCTGTAATATGTGAACATACGGAACCTGTTGTGTGACATAGAAGATCTGTTTTGTTCAGCTTGGTGTCAAATGGGAGGGTCGAAGCACACAATTATAAAATAAATTCCCATCACTCACCTCAGTGGCTTCACAGGACAGCACAGCTGGGATGGTGGGATTTTCTGACTTTCTCGGCACCACTGTTCACTCTCACCCAAGTTGCTGCAGTTCTCTCTGTGAATCTGTAGAGAGTCAAGAAAATCTCCACTGAGGATACTGGGCAGGCATGCTTATATTTTGCATTGCAGGATATAATTCCCACTGTAATGTGTTGTGGTGCCAGGTTGGTGTTAGCATCTGCACCATCTACACTTAGTGCTGGAGTGCGGTAAGTCCAAACTGGCTGTAAAGGGGTGCTGGGGATGGACACAAGTGTCCCCAAGGTAAGAGCTGCCTTGGAAGTAAATTTTTAGTCAAAAAAAATTGGTTTGGAACTATGCGTTCATTTCAGAAACAGTGACATCTGCCTATACAAGCACTGTAAAACTTGTAGACGGTTGGTATGAGGGCTGAAAACTTGATGAAGTCACAAATGAGTTGCTTTTATTGTACTTAGGAGATTATGCATACCTTATACATAGTCTATACTTATTTGGTTTTTTTCAATTTTTCAATCTTTAAGTAGTATCAAACCTTGAAAGGAGTGTTCTGGGCCTGGGTTTAAGTTGATTGTGGTGATAAGGATTTGCACAGATCCTTTATTTCCATCTTTCAAACAAACCAACAGAAGTTCTTTTTCCATTCTGTCCACTTGCTCTCAGTAGATGTAATTAGCTGTGTAACATCTCTGAAGTTAATACTGTGGTGTTTCCCAGAGCTTTTTGCAATTTGCTATTTAAATTTGCATAAATTTACTATTTATGCAAGCTTACTTTGGTCAGTACTTACTTTTGTTTTTGTTTTGTCAGCAGCCATGCAGCAGGTCCTGGATAACCTTACTGATCTACCGACATCGACAGGCGCTGAAGAAATAGACCTGATTTTTCTTAAAGGAATTATGGAAAACCCTATTGTAAGATCACTTGCAAAGGTATTTCGACTTGCTGCTCTGGGTAGAATCCAGAAATATTTTAACTCTTAAGTTATTGTGTCAACACTGAGTACGGGTGAAGGGATTAACAATGGCTTTTGTGTATGGTATGTCTTATTAAAAGACCTGAAGGAGTTCTTGAAGGTGAAGATTTAGTATAATGTGATTTCTCTCCGTGCTGATTTATTGTTACATGGAGGATTCTAGAGGAAGAAAAATAATTCAGAGATCCCAGAAATAATGTGGTAACATTATTTATGAAGAAAATGTCAAAAAACTTGAAATTTGAAGCAGTTGGTTTTAATATAGTATCATGACCACTGTTGTGTGCAAAACCCATATGCCTTCTCACTTTTAGCATTTTTGCCAAAGATGAAAAGTGAGAGCAATAACCTTCCTTCCCTCATGGCATAAACAAGCTTTCTTTTTGTCTTTGGCTCAAAACGACTTTCTGATCCAGCCCAGTGAAATATTCTCTCCATGCCCTTTCCTGGATCTCAGAGTGATGCTGGGATGTTGTCAGCTCTCTGAGACATGGGCTGTCCTTAGTTTTGGTCTTGCATTATGAAAATGTTTTCTTTATAGATGGTGGCAATCAATTGTAAATATGTAAGGTGATATTTAAAAAAAGTCCAAAAAAGCTTTGGACTCTGTAGTTAAAATATATCTGATCTTACCAGTAGGAGATGCAGTCAATATTACACGGCACTTTCTCTTCATAAAAATAAGCCCCTTTCATGAGGAAAAACCAGTTAAATGTACCTGTCTCTTTAACATGAATAGACATCTGAAAGCAATGCCCTCTGGGCAGGCATGAAATACTTTGTAAAGCTAAAGGATTGTTGTTCAGGGATTTTACTCAGTATAAAAATCTGTAAAGGAAAACTTCTCATAAGAAGCCATAGAAGAATTTACTTCTGTTTAGCTGTTCAAAAGAATCTGTTGTAATTGGAAGACATTGCACAGTCATAAACTTAGAATTAATGGAAATGTCACATCTGCTAGTGAGATGACTGCAGAGGGAAAGATTTGTGTACTAAATTTACCAGAGTAAGTAAAAGCATTTTCTGACTTTAAGTTCTTTCGTCTTCAGTATCTGCTGCATACGTCATCTTTAATATTTATCATGAAGAAAATGTTCCTTGCAAAGCATTTCTTTTCTTATCAAGAATTTGTGCTTTAACGGCCAATTACAATTATGTGCAATTTAATGACTAGCAGATGTAAAAAAGTGCTTGTAATGGAAACAAATTCTTAACTATAAACTTGCTTTATATATAATGCTGAAAGGTTTTAATTGTGTTCATATGGCATGACCACACTCATATTTTCTTTTGTAATTATTTCAGAATTAAACCCAAAAATTCAGTCCTAACTAGCAGGACTAAATAAGGACAAGATCAAAATGATAACACATTTCATGGAGTATATGTAGTTCACATATATCCAGTTGTATCTAAAAATACGTAACATTTGTTTTTCTATTAGAAGAACTAGTTTTAACAGAATAGGCAATTTTCAGGACCCTGAGATGCTCAGATTATTTAAGCAGATTCATTTCAGACCAGGCCAGAAACATAGAAGCTTTTTAATTTTCCTTCATTAGTCAGATATTAAGACTAATCATGATGTAAAGTATCCCAAAAGGACAAAAAGAAACATAGAGAAATGTGCCATGAGCCATACAAGCTTATTTTTAAATTTTCAATCCTTAAAAAATGAAGGCAAGCAAAAAGCATAGCAGTTTGTTTATAATATTTTGCAATGCAAAGTTAATCTTTTACAATTGCGTTTCACGCTTTTTCTGAGTAGAATAAAGGCATCAAGGTAGGATTTACACATTTTTTTTGGGACAGGGCTCTTTTACTCTACCTTTCCGTTCTTCAGCAGGTGGAGGGGAAAGGGGAAGTAACTGTAATCACTGTTAAATGTATTCTCATGTCATTTACTGACGTGTATAGAAACATAGAATAGTTAGGGTTGGAAGGGACTTCCGAAGGTTCCTGCAGTGACAGCTAGATCAGCTTGCTCAGAGCCCTGTCCAACTTGACCTTGAATGTTTCCAGGGATGGGGCTTCTATCACTTCTCTGGGCAACCTGTTCCCATGTTTCACCACCCTCATTGTAAAAAATATCTTCATTATACCTTGTCTATATCTATCCTCTTTTAGCGTTAAAGCATTACCCTTGTCCTATTACAGCAGGCCCTGGTAAAATGTTTCTCACCAGCTTCCCTGTAGGCCCCTTCGGGTACTGGAAGGTCTCCCCGGAGCCTTCTCTTCTCCAGGCTGAACAAGCCCAACTCTCTCAGCCTGTCCCCATAGCAGAGGTGCTCCAGCCCTCTGAGCATCTGCGTGGCCTCCTATGGACTTGCTCCAACCGGTTCATGTCTTTCCATTGCTGAGGTGTATGTTCTGGCCTTTGGAATTGTTATGCTTTTTTGAAAACAGTTGTTGAATTTGGAACATGCATGAATTTTACTCAGTTTTGCTACTGATCTGTCTTCCAAAATTCTGTTCTCCTGGATTGTTAACTAATCTTTTGAACCTCAAAACTTTTATCTTCTTTTCTGCAGTCACACTGTTGCTTTTACTATTGTAGCATAGCCTACAGCTTATCAGGAGAATGCCTAACCCAAGCCAAGGAAACATCTTAGGAATTATCTATAAACATGGAGTCCAGTTTTTAGAATGTCAGATTGTTGGAGGCAAAAGCCTTACTATTTGAACATTTGTCAGGTATAATGAATATTAAATGAATCAAAAGACCCAATTCAGTATCACTGCTTCTGAAATGATGAACTGAACTGAAAAAAATAAAAGCAATGTCTTGGTTAGTTTATTCCTTCTTAGCTTATTCTTTAAAAAAAAAAAAAAAAATTTATTTATACCACTGCATATCCTGCAACCCCTCAGTAAATTACAGAATCAGAGGTTGTTGACTTACACACTTTATGATTCCCAGTATATACGTGGCCTTGATTTTGGGGTGAAGAGTGAGGATATTTGTATTTAAATTATACTCTCTGTTAGTTGTAGTATTTTAAAGAAAACGAGTGTGAAAGAAGGTAATCCTTATTCTCTAATCTTATAAAGGGTTTGCCGTTGGAGAATGTTTAAAAGTGAATAGATTTGTGGTTTTACTTGCTGTAAAAGGAGTAAACTTTAATTTTTATGTACAAAATGGCATTTCCTTGTTAAGGAGAATGTGTGTAGGTGCCAAGTTTCCTATGACTTTGTAATCATGGTCATTTGGTTTGTGTGTGTTGGTGTTGGGGAATGTTTGAAATGTCTTTATTTTAAGTTAGCCTTTCCAGTGTTTGATCATCACTCCTGCAGAAATACCATTTTATAGACATGAAGTAGAATTTAATAGTCAGATGATTTCAGGAAACGAAAGTTTTCTGGTTTTAGCAAAATTGTATTTAACATCTGTTTTAAAGCGCTAATAAGAAAGCAGATGTGTGCACATACCTTCAAATTAAATATGTGGGAAGTATATGTAGATGACTCCCAAATATATCTCTTATTTGTTGTGTTTTTACATGCCAAAGCAATCATTCTTTTTTGAACTTCTTGTTGCTATGGTGTTGTAAATAACTCTTAATTGAATGCATTGAGAATCTTAGTTATTTTTGGCCTCCTCTTACCCCTAAATTTGTGATACAGCACTACCTGTAATAAATAAGTGAAGCCTTTGGATTTGAGAGATGTTTCTCTTGCAGCTGAAAGCTCCTACCTTCCAATGAATTTAAGTATCTGCAGTGTTTAGGAAAGGATTATGTCTACGGCAATAGCTCTGAAAGGGATGAAAAGTTATCACACAATCAGCGAATGGTTGAGGTTGGAAGGTGCCTCTGGAGGGCATCTGGTCCAACTCCTGCTCAGCCACGGTCACCTGGAGATGGCTGCGCAGGACCACATCCAGATGGCTGTTGAAGAGGTTGAGACTCCAACCTCTCTGGGCAAACTGTGCCAGTGCTCAGTCACCCTCACAGTGGAAAAACTGTTTCCACAGAGCTTCCTGTGTTTCACTTTGTGCCCATTGCCTCCTGTGCTGTCACTGGGCATCACTGGAAAGAGCCTGGTTCTGTCCTCTGTCCTCCTTCCTCTCCTCCCTTCAGGTATTTACACCGACTGATACCTCCCCTAAGCCTCTTCTCCAGGCTCAGTAGTCCCATCTCTCAGTGCTCCAGTCCCTTCATCATCTTTGTGGCCCTTCACTGGAGTCTCTCCAGTATGTCCAGGACTGTACGCAGTACTCCAGGTGTGGCCTCATCAGTGCTGAGTAGAGCTCAACGTTGTGGCAACACTCTTCGTAATGCAGCCCCTGCTACTGTTAGCCAGCTTTGCACAGACTTTTCTTTAGCATTTCCTTTAGTTGTGCAGACTTTCTGTGAGAATTTTGAGGGTGTTTGAATGGGAGGGGCCTGGGTTCAGAGACAACTGTTGGGTGTATATAGCTTAGAGGTTACAGGAAACAGGGACACACAAGCATTTGACAGGTGCTGCTTATAAACCTGGTTGGGTCACGCAGTTAAGCATGCAAAATCCTTCGGCAGCTATAAAGATAAAATATACAGATTATACTATATGTGACTTTTATTTTTTCCCGGCTTTCCTGCTAAAGGTTGCACCAAGAAATTATTTGAGAGGTCTATAAATTGAAACTACTTCAGACTTATTAACAGTATAATCTCATATATTTAATCTTACAGGCTCATGAGCGACTGGAAGATTCTAAACTTGAGGCTGTCAGTGACAACAACCTGGAGTTGGTGAATGAAATTCTTGAAGACATCAGTCCCTTAGTAAACAAAGATGAAAATATTGCAGAGTTGGTTGGAATACTCAAGGAGCCTCATTTTCAGGTGCCATCTTTTTACTGTACATTACTAACTTACCTTATCAGTGTCCACATACGGATCTAGGAATAAGAATGAAGGAATAAGAATGAAACAAAACCTGAACTGTATCAAATTTTAATATATAGGATTTTACTCTGAATGAAAGGTAAAGCAGAAGCCATGTTGGGTTAAGAATGAGCACAATTTTCTTTGATATCACCTCAAGAATATCTTCATTCATTGTAGTGAAATCCACTGGAATTTCTGTTATAATTCTTGGATAAATTTTACTTCCTGTATGACTGGAGTTTCCATAGCACTTCCCTGAAGGCTTCATCCTTAGCATTTCCAGTTGGTCTCAGTTCTTGATACTGACCATTCTGCATTTTGCTTCAGCTGTTGGCATTCATACTTATGTGTAAGAGGTACAGTTTGCCAAGGGAATGAATGTGATTCTTCTGTGATGCGATCTGCACTGCAGCCCAAGTTGAGACTGCATCCCTCTCCCTCTTGATGCACGTCACATAAGTAAAGTTTTGAGATACGCTTGTCCAAAGCAGATGTTTTTCCATAGCTGCCATTCTATTACCAGCTTCCATACTGGCCCTTGGAGATTAGGGTTTGTAAAACCGTGGTAGATTCGGGACTTTCCAGGCAGGCATCAGCTGACTTTAGTACTTAGGTATAGGTATCCTGTGGAACACAAGCAAACCTTTTGCCACACTATTGATGTGCTTCTTTTGGCAGACAGGTGTAGAGTCATATGCATTTTTTGGGTATATGAGTTTAAACGCACGTTTTGTTTTCTAAATTTTCAGCTACACATTATACAAACATAGCAGTGAGGTGCATTACCCTTTAACACAGATAAACACTGGAAATGCTGTCAAGCTGTGGTGTGGCCTGTTGGAAGAGGGATCGCTCTAAGAGCTCAGCTTTTGAGGGAGTTGCTATTCTGTGTGCTGACAGTGCCTCTGCCTCCCTTGTGCTCTTACTTGCCCAGAAGGGCATCATAGCTAAGGGATCAAAAACTGTTGTTTGGAGACTTACAGGTGAATAAACCTGCAGATCAGTCCTTGATCCCGTAGCAGAACTTGGTGCTGGAAGAGGAGAAAGTGAGTTTGGAGGAATTGGTAGTTACAGTGCAAAACGATTGGAACTGGGGGCCAAATGGTGGAGTGACAGACGTGACGAAGAACCATTGTGTTAGATAGAGAAACTAAAGCTGACAGACTGAAGGGGATGAATCGAAAGATGAAAAGTGAAGTGCTGTAGTAGACTGACCTTTGAAAGGCACTGCGGCAATGATCTCTGGATCTAGAATAGAATAGTTCAGTGGAAAGGGACCTACAACAATCATCTAGTCCCAGTTGCCTGACCATTTCAGGGCTGACCAAAAATTAAAGCGTATTATTAAGGGTGTTGTCCAAATGCCTGTTAAATGCTGATGGGCTTTGGGCATCAACCACCTCTCTAGGAAGCTTGTTCCAGTGTTTGATCGCCCTCTCAGTAAAGAACCGGTACTTCTAGGCTTAGTAAACAGAGGTGGATTGGTTGGTTGGTTTGGTTTTGTACTGTTTACACCTCTGAGATACCACTTCTGAGCCTGTCAGCTCCTGTTACATTAGGACTGTGCTTTCCCTTGCAGTCTGAGTTGAATGTCATTTGCCTTGTTCTCACTCTGTTGCTCATGAGGTGCTCCTGCAGGTTACAATCACTTGTTTTGCTCCTGGAATAGTTCAGCAGCATCAGCAAACCCCCATTTCCTAGATCGCTTACCTGATGTGCCAGTGTACTGGCAGGTGTAGGACTGAGCCCAGAGTCCTGTGGCAGCTGAATTGTGAAAACTAGTAATACTATACTCCTGGCCCAATATTTCTGTCTTTTAACCAGTATTTTCATCCACTTGGCTTACTGCTTATCCTATAGTAGCTTTGTTTCTTTAAAAGACTGATAAAAGGAATCTGTCTAAGGCATTTTGGAGATTGATCTGTGTTAGGAGCTGCAGCTGCCTCACTGCTGTGCTTGGTGAGTCTTTCGGGGAACTTCACTAGATTTGAGAAGCATGACTTCCCCTTATTAAAGCATGTTGATGCTTTCCCATAATCTATTTCGTCCGATCGTTCTGGTTTTTATGGAAACAACCTCTAATTTGTTTAGTGTCAACATCAGACTTCTGCTTCGCAGTTTGTTGATTCTTCCGTGCAACCCAGTTTAAAAATTCATGTCATGATTATTGCATGCAGTGAAGAAGATTGCATGCTGCTGCTTTCACTATACAGTTCAGTGAGTCATGGGTATGTAACAGAAATAAGCTATTTCTAGAGCTCCCTACTTCCTTTCCTGCAAAACCTGGATGGCGCAGGAAGAATTGGGTACAAAAGGAAGAGAAAAAAGCTATTTGATAGTTATGATAGTTAAATGCTGCCCTGGGAAACTACCTTATCCTTCGCTCTGTTACAACTAGAGTTCATTTAAAAGAACCAAAGTCTGAAGTAGCTTTAGCTTTTTTTTTCTCCTAAGTGCCTGTTGTGAGGCCTTCAGTCTCATTTGCAGAAACAGCAGTTTTGGCTGCTGCATACAGGCTAAAAGCAGCTAGTGACTTACTTTTTAAAAGTAGATCTGGTGTGATTCAGTTTGGAAGACTAAACTTAGGGTGTACTTTTCAGACCTTAATTTTGTGCTTCTGTTCCCCATCTGGAGGCAGGCAACAAAGACAACTGAGGCCAAATTCGTATTATTTTGATTAAGTGTTTTTATTTAACTGTTATTGGAGTTATGACCACCTGGGAAGAGCCTCTAGGAAAATTTGGAGACCAAACTGTGGATGCAATATTCTTTCTAAGGCTTGGGGAACATACTTGTTGCACTCTGAAAAGGACACAGAAAACTAACTAGATACTCAAGAAACAAGTGCTATCCTTTCTGCCTCATTTGGTGCAAGGAAGCATATTCCAAATTCTGCAAGAAGGGACCTGTAAAGAAGATAAGAAAAATGTGTCATTTGTAATTATAGAAAATGTAATTTGCATCCTTTCTCCAGTTCAGTACATGGGTAAACAAACCACCTTGACTTGACTCTTTTAAAGTTTCATGGCATGATTGTGTAACTGTTTTAGAGGCTGATTCTGTATTTTACAACTGAATGGTGCCACTTTATCCATGTCATCTTACAGTTGTCACCTACCTCACGTGCGGTATACAAGTCATCAGTGCAATAGCTTATTTGAATGTGTCATTTAGTGCTGCAAATGTCGAATTACAGACCTTCATTACTTTTACACACTTTAGAGAAGACACATGGGGGAGGGACTGGCTTACAGAGTACGGGTGCGTGTAGGGTTATATTGTTATGTTTGACTGTCTGTTCCCACCCTTTTCTCTCTTCTCCTTTCATTCCTTTCTTTTTCTTCCCTTCCATTTTTTACCCCTTTTACTTTTAACTAAACTTTTCAAGGTTCAAAGTGTGGAAGATAGGAAGTTCTTAGGAGTTTCACAGTATTGATGGCTGGCCATCAGGGCAGTGTGTGCTGAAGAGCCAGCTGGCACGTGCAGTGCATAGAAATGCCTATAGCAAGTCTTGCCAGGCAGTAGCTGGAGAGCAGGAGAGGAGTGGTTAAGAGAGGTTGCCTTGAGAGGAGAGAGAGGAGTTGAAAGTATTGCACCGCTGGAGTGGTTAAACATGCAGAAGAATCACTCCTGCTGCTTATGGAAGGAGTTGTTCAGTTATTTCCACCTTTCCAAGAAATTGTGCAAGCTGTTCATCCAAAATAGTAGATTCTGCTGGCAATAAAATCTGAAAAGCAGCCAATATTTTTCTTCTAATAGTTAGCTTTAATGGCTAATCATACTTTTGAAATGTTTAATTTAGGAAAGTGATCTTAAGTTGCCTCCTAGCCAGAACTACTGTGTAGGGTTATTTTTCCCACATATTCATGCCTCCTTACCAGCCTGCCCTGATTTCTCCAAGTTCTTAAATGATTTCCTCACTTTTCCAGAACAGCTTTTAAAAATGTCGTCTTTCCACATGTGAACTAGGGGCCTGTAGCCCATGTCTTAAGTTCTAATTTTCAAACAGTGTTATCAGAGAGGTCTAGCACATACTTAGTGTATAGAAGAGGAATGGCAATGTTTTAAGGACTTCTGAGGCTTGAAGTTTTAGGAAAGGAGTCCTGAATTCAAGTCCGTAGAGTTGTTCTATTCTTGTGTATACCCCCAGCCCACAGTTTGTAATTTAATTGTTCTCTTGGGTTACAGTTGGGCACTAGTTACCATGCAGGGCAGGCAATACTTCAGAACTTGCATAGGTTCTGCTGAGAACTTCTGTAGGAAAACCACATTTTGAATGTGAACTTGGCGTCAGCACTGCAGAGAGCCTTGGATGTGTAATGTTTCTTTGTCTACTGCATTCTGAATTGCTTTTTATTTATCTATTTAACCAGTCAACTAAGCACAGCCACAGAAAACTACGGTAAAGAAGTCAGTATGTTCTCAGGTTATGGATTCCTTCGTGACAGTCTCTTGCCCAGAGGGGCCATGCTGTCTGCCACAGGACTGTACGTCTGTTGTGCGAGATCTCTTGTGATACGCAGAGTTCTTCTAAATGCCTTATTCCAGCAACATTGCCATTGTTTCCATGAGAACCTTCCTACAGTTATCCAGTCTTGGATAGTCAGCTGATCCTGTTTACATACATCGTATGGAGAAAAATGTGCACTGTTTTATGGTTGTTAATTATTGTTTTGTGGACTTTGGAAGTGGTTTTTTAAGTGTTCTAGTACCAGTACGGGAAAGGTCAGATTCCAGGGGAGCTCTGGAGTTGCAGGAGCACAGGATATCACTTTTTCCAATAAAATATTGGAGAGTAGCCCAACAGTGGAAACAGACACACAGCCCCTGTTGCCAGGTGGCTTCGTTTGAGTGCTCTTCAGGACGGTATGCCGTCACCTGGCTGGCTGGCTGGAAGCAGTCTCATAAATTGGTGCATATTCCTGAGTTTCAGAACAGAGTTAGGTATGGGAAGGTAATAAGTTAACTATGGGTTAGTTTAAGGAAACCAGTAAACTTAGAGAAACTAATTTTTTAACTGTGGGCAGCAATGTACTGTCCTTGATGGCCCTTCTGTGACAGCCATCATGTAAATAGCAGGAAAAAGATACTGTGATTGAAAGATGGTTAAGCGGTAGTTGAAAGATTTAATGCTTATCCATAAAACTGAGTGAATAAATAGGATAAGAATGTGGAGTGGGGTCAGATTTAAGAAATTAAGAATATTAGAGCCATGTTATTTTGAAAAGGGTGACACAGACTGTTAGCTTAGTAGTCTTTTTTGACTGTGGATTCATAAATTATATGACCGTTCAGGGCAGGGAGCTGTACAAGCATGTTTATGCATAAGAATCCATGAGGAATCTAGTGGTTTGTGGCCAGAAAGTTTGAGAACACTTTGTTGTAGCATGTGAATGTAAGAGAAAATTGAAAGTATCATACTGACATATCTACCTAGTTTTGTTAGCCGTAATGTCTAAAACATGTAGTTGATGCTAGTTGGTTTCATTTTGGAAATGTAGAGAGATCCGGAAATGTTGCTTGCAAACATTGGCAAACAGAGATCTGTTCTCCTGGCTTCTGGATTGGATGTGTCTCGGGTAATGAAGAATTAGAAATTGCTACCATCTGACAGCTGTTTGGTTTCAATAAATGATTGTTTTTCCTATTTAATTTGATTTGGTTTCTGTCCACCGTATCAGAGCAGCCGCAATACGCAGCTGTCTTTGCAGTCTTAATGGCAGGGGCAGACCAGTGATTAGTACCTCCTTCTAACATCAAGGTGAAGTGTCAGCAGGGTCACAGTCTAGTGAGCAGATTAAAATGACTGTTCAGCCTTGTGACACTTTGGTGCCTTGCACGTTGAGTTTAGCACTAAACTCGTATGGCTGCACAACCGTTAGCTTAGAGCTGGCTTACAGAACTACCACATGTGGTGGCTAGAGGGTGACCCTTTTCCTCTTCGAGACAGAAAGTCTCCACTGTCTAATTCCACAAGTTTGATCTTGTTTTAACAGTATGTATTGTCTTATAAATCTTTTCCTTAAATCTTAAAGTATCTTTTACAAGAAAATCAAGTCTAAATTGCCATGTCTTCCAAATATGATTATATTTATTTGGATCTCCACCTTTTGCTCTCTATTTAGGTATGTGGACTGGTGAAAACACCATTAATTATAAGGTCTGAGCTCTCGTCTTCCAGAAGTGAATTCTGTCAACTTGGACTCATTTGGTGCTAGAATTCTGCCTTGGCTTTATGCAAGCAGAAGGCACTCATTCTGCAGATTGCTAGAAAACCTTGAATACTTGTAATTAACCAAATTACCATGGTGGAAATTTTTATTACATTAAACACGTGTATCTAATGATGAGTTATCTTCATTTTTTGCAGTGGGTAGTTCATTTACATTAACCGTTTGCTCAGATACTGTCTCATTAGGTGAAAGACTATTTTAGGTACTCCATTTTCCATCTTCTTCAAGATCACACATCCCTCCCAAATCCATTAAATTTCTCCAACACTTCCTTAAGAAGCAGCTTTTGTATTTACAAAAGAGAGCCTATTTGCCACGACAGTAGGCTTCTCAGGCTTGTCAGTACTTGTATGTCAATTTTTGCTCCATTCCACATGAAGTAAGAGTTTTATGATCTGGTCCCGAAAGGGCAGGTTCAGTGGTCATTCAGCACTAAATCCTTTTGCAAATGGTTATTTCATGATTTTAAAAAAAGGCTTTTTCTGTTCCTTTGCAGTCACTCTTGGAAGCACATGATATTGTGGCTTCAAAATGTTATGATTCCCCTCCTTCTAGCCCAGAAGTCAATAATTCTTCAGTGAACAACCAGATTGTTCCAGTAGATGCTATTCGTATCCTTGGAATTCACAAAAGAGCAGGAGAGCCACTGGTAAGTAATTGCAGATGAGTGTTTCTTCAATTTAAAGTGCGAGTGAGAACGTTTGCCTGATTTCTGGCATTATGTTTTAATTAATTCCGTTATTATATTGTGTAATTTAATGGGTGATAGGATCAGCATTGAGAGGTTGAAATAAGAAGATATTTGTGTGTTCCCCATCCTGTTCTCTTTAGGAAATCATGGGGTAGTGAATAGGCAGTTGCTAAGCTGAATGACTTGCTGGCATAAGTGACTAACACAACGTCTGTTTGGTCCTGGTACAAGCTGACAGGATTGAATGCAGTCAAGTAACAATACAGTCATCATTCAGTCGTATGAAACCCTTGTCTGAAAAAATTCCGTGTCGCCTGACTCTTACCTGTGAAGTAGGAACTCTTACACTGTAGTAACTATTACTGTCTCTTTTCATTGGGGGAGATGGAATATCCCATAGCTGTATATTTTTGCTTGAGATAATGGTAAAACGAAATTGAAATTCCAGCAGTGGTAAACTAGGTGTGTCACATGCCTCTTTCAGGGTGTTACCTTTAGAGTTGAGAACAATGATCTGGTAATAGCACGAATTCTTCATGGCGGAATGATAGATCGACAAGGTCTTCTGCATGTAGGTGACATTATAAAAGAGGTGAATGGCCACGAGGTTGGAAACAATCCAAAAGAATTGCAGGAACTGCTGAAAAATATCAGTGGCAGTGTCACTCTGAAGATTCTCCCCAGCTACAGAGACACTGTTATTCCTCAACAGGTCAGTAGCAGATTTCTAACAATTCTGTCCAATGAACTTCTGCCTGGTAATTTAACATAATGCGTTATTTTAAGCTTTTGGATTAGACAGATGTTGATTATTTTGTGTGTTTAATGCTAGCAGCAAGGCTGAAATAGATACCTGTATTCACCTTTTAAGTACATTCTGGAAATGGGTTTATTTAGTAGATTAACACCACGCCTAATATGCCTGCTTAAAAAACTGTAACTAGTATCTAAGATTGGTAAGTGTTTGTATACTTCCGAGCATGATTCTTTGACATCCGGTGACCTCTGATGACCTAGAGATGATCACGCTGAGCTGCAGTGAGCTGCGTGTGGTTGTAACACACTCAGTGCCCGTGTGGAATTCAGCAGAGGAGTTTGGACTCGCTGACTTAAGTAGGAACATGGATGGGTGGTGGCTATCCCTTATCCATTTGTTGTTGCTGTGGGCAGTCGATTTCTCCGCTGCAGAGGTAACGTGTTGCGCGAAATCAGTGCATTTGAAACGTCTCCTAAGACACTCCTTCAGGTAGTGGGTCTTAGTGCTCGTGACTGTCATGGACTGTGCTTACACTGAGTAGATGCTGAGGGAACGTGCTGTGTTTGAGGCAGGTGCACTGACTGCTTCCTTTGCTCCCCAGCCTGGTAGGAAAACTTTAAAGATGTTTCCAGACTACTCATGCAACTTACTGGTTCATTTCCTGCATCAAATTTGAGTTTTAAGCAGTCTGGTTTGTCTTAAAACACTGAGTTCATGGCAAAATTAGTTCTTAAGGTTCCACAAGCCTTGAATTCAGTGCTCACAGTCTGAGAATGTTCAGATTTTTAAGTCATTTGAAGTCAGACTGCTAATTGAGTGGTCTGTACTGAAATACAAAAATGGGTGTTTTGTAGGACAGTTGGCTTTTTATGGTGAAGGTCCTTCAGCCAAGGTTTACACTGCTGAGTATTTCCACTCTCTCAGCTGGTGTATGGCAGTTTTTCCATGGATTGTATTTTACTCGCCAAATGCAACTTGTCAGATGTTTTATGCTGTAGGTAGAGACATTCAGTTTGACAGATAAATTAGTACCAATGCATTTTATAATGTTTAAACTTTGTAAATCTTTACACGTTTCAGGTTTTTGTGAAGTGTCATTTTGATTATAATCCATATAACGACAACCTCATCCCGTGCAAAGAAGCAGGTTTGAAATTTTCTAAAGGAGAAATTCTTCAGATTGTAAACCGAGAGGATCCAAATTGGTGGCAGGTTGGTAAAAAGGTTAAAAAAAAAAATCAAAATGCAAAAAGCTTCACCAGTTGCCTTAATAATAAACTCTGTAAATTATGGTCTGCTTCCATTTAACAGTAGATATAAGAACAAGTATTTCTGCTGCAATCCAATTTCAAGCTAATACCAAGATATTAACCATATTAATAAATACTAGAGAAAATAGAATGAATGTTCATAAGGCGTTTGGCACTATCTCAATTCATCCTGCTTTAAGGTTGTATTTCTACATTCAGTCCTTCAGTAGAGATGTAATCCAGCGCTTGCGCTGCTTTTATTTTTTTAAGACAGTTAATCATCCTCAGTGCCTTTGAAAGTGGGATGAGTGAACCCTTAAGACACTTTTCTCAGCCGAGATACTCAAAATTGCAAGTGGCAGTAGCAATCTAGGCAAAGTGTTGAGCATTATTAATTTCCCTTTCCACTCCTAAATTGCTCACCCTTTGCTGATAACAAGCAGTAGTGCGCCAAACGTTACTTGAGAGCAGTGTATATATATATGACTGACTTAAAAGCAACAAAAGTATTTGAATATACATCAACAACTGTTGCTGAATTCTGTTGTTTGTCAGTGACAGTACTAACAGCAAGAAAGAGAATAAAAAGTGTGAGCGAAGGCAGAAAATTTATTACTGCCAAGTTAATTAGTTTCAGAAGTTAGGCACTCCAAAACTCCCGAGTAGCTTGACATTTAGGTTACATGCTGCTTTCTGTATTGCTCTTCCAATTCTTCAGCTTGTAACTTGGGGAGTCCAAGAGAAATAAATCTTAAATGCTCCGTCAGTGGCAAAAATGAAATGCGTTAAACCAGCAGACTGTGTTGCACGTTTTGCTCTGCAGATCATGCCACTGGGAAAAAAGGGGGTTTTCCTTGTGCTTTCTAGAAAGGCTGAACTGTTACTGAAGACTGACTAACTGTAAAAAAAAATCAGTTAGTCACAGGTAAAAGCATACCAGTTGGAGAGCTGAGACAGGCCAAGCAGTTATGGAGAAGAAAAGTGTAACATTTCGTAACTGTGTGTTTGTGTGTGTTAAGCTTGCTGAGAATTCAGCCTGCTATGAAGTTATTTTATAGGCGGTCTTAGCCAAACTTGTATGAGCGGGAATACTTCAGCTACTAAGATTTTCAGTCTGTAGTTACTTAACGTGAAAAGCTGGAAGCTATGATGAGGCGTGTGTTAATGGTGTGTGCTGTGAAATGACGGTTCAGAAGCTGCACTGGAACCTGTTTGGAGCAGCTCAAGAATACTACACTTAAAGTCTTGAGTTTTGTCACTTCAGAGTTCAGTGTCTGGAGCCATAGAATTCCATTTAGGATTTTGATGCCAAAAGCCTATGGCTATAGGAACTTACTAACTTAATAGGAACCAGTAATGACACTCCCATCGGTTCTATTTAAGTTTCCTGAGTTTTGATACTCGATGGCAAGACACTGTTTCTGTAAGACACCATGTTAGTATCCACGTTTGAGTTTGAATTACCAGGTCTCGGTAGTAAATGTAGCAGTGCTCACCACTGAGCAACTCCGGCAGTGTGGAAGTCAGCCGACACGGTGTCAGTGAGGAAAATGCTTCCCACAAGTTACCGATGGTTTTGTTTGTCACTTTCCCAGGCAAGTCATGTCAAAGAAGGAGGAAGTGCAGGGCTTATTCCTAGCCAGTTCCTGGAAGAGAAGAGAAAGGCTTTTGTTAGGAGGGACTGGGACAACTCAGGTGAGTTTTAATGAATTTCAGGAATAGAAGTTGCTGTGACTCCATTTGTTTTGCTTTTCCTGCCTTCATAGATCCTAGAAAACTGCCGTGTGAGAATAGAGAATATTGCAAAATGCTGATTATTCTATTTTGGCTTTGACTGAAGGACAAAAGCTGAATTCTGTGCTTAGCCTTCATAGGCACCTGCATCGCTTTTGTCACCTGCTGATGAATAGCTTAATGGGGTGGGAAAGGCCTAAGAATTACCGCTTTTTTAATTATGTTTTTATAGTATACACCGAAAGTTAATACATGTTTGATGGATTTTTCTGCTGCTTTATACGAAGCTTTCTAGGAAAATTAATTTTTTCTCTGTGTTCTGTTCTTACTGCACTGTTTGATGTGATGAAAATAGATGTGATCTCCTGTCGTAGTATATAAAAAATTCTAAAATAGTCCTTGTAAATGTAATTAATCTAAACTTGCATGTGTTCATGCAAAAAGCTTTCTAAGAACATATTTAACAAAAGTGATGAGTTTGTCTCAATTTTTATTTCTAGGGCCTTTCTGTGGAACAATAAGCAGCAAAAAAAAGAAAAAGATGATGTATCTCACTACAAGAAATGCAGGTACCTCTTGGTATTGCATATGAGTCCAGGTTCTTCTAAACTTGCAGAGCCTAGTGTATCCAAAGCTGAAAGATCTGCAGTAACAGATTTGATTATAAATTTGATGGGTGAGATAGTTTTTGTGGTTTAAAAGTGATAGCGACCGGTGAAGATACGGTGGTGATGCGCACCTACGTCGGTAGGTGGAAGTCGGAGAAGAGCCTTGCGTTAAAAGAGAGGAAAGCGGAAGCTTTGTTGCCAGCAGGTTGAGGGGTGTGATCCTTCCCCTCTGCTCAACGCTGGTGATGCCATGCCTGGAGTGTGCTGGGCTCCTCTCCCTATAAGGGTTACGGAGGTGTGAGGGTGATGCAGGGACTGGAACATCTCTCCTGTGAGGGGAGGCTGAGGGAGCTGGGACTGTCGAGCCTGGAGAAGAGAAGGCTTGAGGGGAATCTCATCAACCTGTATAAATACCCGAAGGGAGGGTGCAAAGAGGACAGAGCCAGGCTCTTTCCGGAGGAGTCCAGTGACAGGCCACAAGCAACAACACAGGAGGTTCCTTCTGAATATGAGGAAACGCTTTTTTTCACTGTGAGGGTGGCTGAGCACCGGCTCAGTTTGCCCAGAGAGGTTGGAGTCTCCCTCCTTGGACATAGTCAACAGCCATCTGGTTCTGGGCAGCCATCTCCAGGTGACCGTGGCTGAGCAGGAGTTGGACCAGATGCCCTCCAGAGGCACCTTCCAACCTCAACCATTCTGGGATTCTGTGAAAACTCACAGATTGTTGATCACAGTTTTCCCATCCTGATCTATCTCAAATTTCCTCATTGGAAGTAAAGGTAGTATCTGTCCTGATGCTGTCCATGAAGGGGTAACTATTTTTCTCCCACACCTGTTTAAAACCAGAAGGCTTGTATCCGGCTGAATGCCCTTTGAGTGCTATTTATCTTCACCTGTGGTGTGTTGATATAGAGCAGGACTGCTTAGGTTGTTTTTCTTGCAGTACTGACAGTGTATTAACTGCTTTTTGTGCACTTCTCACTGTAGAATTCGATCGTCATGAAATCCAGATCTATGAGGAAGTAGCCAAAATGCCTCCCTTTCAGAGGAAAACACTGGTCTTAATTGGGGCCCAAGGAGTGGGGCGAAGAAGTTTGAAGAACAGGTTTATAGTACTGAATCCTACTAGGTTTGGAACTACAGTGCCATGTGAGTTGTCAGCATTCCTATTGTAATATCATACTTTGAGTCTCTGCTTACCTGGAAAATACCTGGTGTTTATCCCAGTGATTCAGGGTGGGAGTTATTCTGTCAGAGCAGAGAAATCGTGTAGAACGGGAACACAAAAGGCTCATCTCCTCAGACAACTGGACTAACATGTGGTGGCAGTGAAGATGCTCCTAAGTAGCGGTTAAATGTTACTGCTGCTGCAGAAAAGCAATTTTTGGCTGTGCAGTGTTTCAGTCCGCTGGCGTCCTTCGGTGTCAGTCACCATCAGTTGCTGAGGGGGCTCTGGAAGTTTCTTGTAGCCTTTTGAATGAACAGCCAGCAGAGTTTCTTAGGTCTGCTGTTTATTTTTCTGTTTGTAGAAGCACCGTAGGCATTATAAATTGTTACTGTAGTATTAGAAACGTAGGGAAAAGCAACAAGCTTTCAATAAAACTAGTGTTCGTGATCACCAAGACACATATGATGACTGATGGGGCATTATAAATTGTTACTGTAGTATTAGAAACGTAGGGAAAAGCAACAAGCTTTCAATAAAACAAGTGTTCGACTGATGGTTTAGTACATCTAGCCTCAAGCCCATGACCTTTCTTTGTTTCTCCCTACCAAATTCAGAAAAAACCCTCCTCCCTTACAGAAGAATTGTTTGCTTCCCATCCTTCCCGACTGTTCCTTTGCTCATTCACAAGACCTTTATGTTTTTTGAACTGCCCCCTCCTGTTTGCTGACCGGAGAAGTCCACCCCAGCTACATCATTATTCTCCTCCTGCCACCTCCTTGTCAGAACTTCAAAACCGGTCTGTTCCCTTCTCTTTTCAGTGGGCAAGAAGTAGGTCTGGTAACAGGGGAGGAGGGACAGGTAATAAAGATAAATTGTGCAACGTGAGAGAACCAGTCTCCCTCCTCACTCGCTGAATCTCTGACACCAGCACTGGCTGAGAATTGGTGCCTGTGGCTGATAGCAAGGTTGACTTCTCAGTGTTACTTCTTTAACGAGATTCCCAGGGGCAGGTTTCTTTATTTCATACTGGCAAAATAGTACAACACTTTGTATTGCTTCTGAAATTCTTTATTCCCCTTTAAAAAGCCCTCAAAATTACTGGTTTCTCTAAAACGCTGTATAGATGCTTAAATATAGCTAAGTCATGCAACACAGTTAAAATGGTTTTACCTAGAGCTTTTGAAAGCACGTGCCTTCAAAGGCATACTAATTAATTTTTCCGACCTAGCAATCCGCATGCCTACGCAGTGCACACGCAGTTCGTTACAGAACCTCCTCTCTGCTTCAGATTTTAAGTAAGGTAATTAGTAATCTCAGTTGGCCTCAGTGCCTTTGGTTGGAACAAGATTACCCAGGTTACTCACAGATGAGTATGTGGGGGGTTGGGTGTTTTTGGCTAGGGGTTTTCCGTGTGTGTGGTGGTTTGTTTGAGTTTTCAATGGCCAAACCAGATCCATTCTGCTGCGGGCAAAAGCGTGTCCTTGGTGCTGAGCAGGCAGTGCCGTGCTCGGCGCAGTGCGGATCGCTGGACCATTAAGTCATCTTCAGGCTGGGAACTGTTAAAGCTCCTTCTCCAAGATCTACTTCAAACTGATGGGGTTACATTTTGGGTATGGTATCAACCATTCTGGTTTTACTATTTCTGTAGGATCTTGGCTAAAACTAGTGGTATGTCTGTTGCTAACAGCTTCAGAAGAACATTTTTCCTGGGACTTGAGTTTTCTATAATAATGAAGCTGACAGGAATTACTGGAAGGGGGAGAATTTAACTCTCATATGCTGATGTCCTCCTGAGCAGCACCAAGGGGAGGTACAAGTGTTATCAGCGGGGAGTTGTGTTTGATATATTCTAGAGTTCAAAACTAATTACATGCCAGTGGTGGGCAGGTAATGCGGTGATAGGACAACAAGGTGGGCCACAACCTGCTGTTTTAGTTAAGTTTATTTTTCACCTCCACGCGTAACTGCTGTTTGTACTGCACAGTGTAGCCAACACCCCAGACAGCTGCTGCTGTTTCACTCGGTCGTTGGCTTTCCTCTCGGAGAGCTTGCCTTGCTTCGAAGGGTGAGTGAGTGGTCCTGGAAAGCAGCGTTAGCTGGCCTCCACTACGGTCCTGCTGTGGTGGCTGGGCTGCTGCTGCTATTTAAGCCACTTCCTTTATAGCCAGCCTGGGTAATTCTACCCCGAGTGCCAGGGCAGCTGCAGGGAGCAAAGTACGTGCTGAGGTTGGGGGGCGGGGCAGATTTTGATGTGTGCCCAGTTATTTTCGGGAGTGCATTTGGCATGTGAGAGTTAAATTTCCATTTGATTCCCAGGTCACTTAAATAATAATTGTATTAAGTGATTAATTAGAAAGGTGATGTGAATGAGTACTGCACGTGGTGCGACGGAGTACCACAAAGGAACTAAGCACA
>NW_010263494.1:0-2407 GCF_000690775.1 Eurypyga helias | reverse complement strand
AAAGAGTAGAAATAAGGGGAGCAGGAGGGGCCGTGCTCAGCTTTGAAACCTGCACTCGAGTAATCAATTAATGTGTGTCTAGAACAAGTAAAATTGTATATTAATGGGCGCTGTACTCAACCTAACAGGCACTGCGGTCTCAGGGTTGTGTTCAAATATAAAAAGACAACTTTCCGTTTATATTCTGTACGTTTTGTGTAGTTACTTCACGAAAGCCCAGGGATGACGAAAAGGACGGGCAAGCGTACAGATTTGTGTCCCGAGCTGAAATGGAGATGGATATTAAAGCTGGCAGATATTTAGAGCATGGAGAATATGAAGGAAATCTTTACGGCACCAAAATTGATTCCATCCTTGAAGTCGTTCAGACAGGAAGGACCTGCATCTTGGACGTGAATCCACAGGTACGTCGTCATGGTGTCACGCTGCGGGTGCAGGAAGAGGAATGCCTTTACGTGCGAAGGCCTCTTACCTGGCTGAAGATGACTGTGTCGGCTGGATTCTTGCATTTGTGCAATGGGTTAGAAAGGTGGAAAAAACCCAACTTAAATTCTGCATGGAGGAGTCATCCCGCAGAGCAGGAAATGACCTTGTTAGCCAAGGAAAGAATGACGTTGAGCACTTCGAAAGGCAGCCTGGGAGTTCTGAAGTAGAAATAAGACTCTTCGCTTACATGTTTCTGCCCATTGTAACAGACCGGTTTTGCCGTGCCCTGTCGGTAAGGGGGACGTGTGGTGAGTCACTGTCAAACTTGGGTGCTTTTTGTTCTTTTTCTTTGCTTCTAGGCCCTGAAAATACTGAGGACTTCAGAATTCATGCCCTATGTCGTGTTTATTGCCGCTCCAGAGTTGGAGACGTTGCGTGCTATGCACAAGGCGGTGGTTGATGCTGGAATTACAACCAAACTTCTCACTGTAAGCAGATGATTTCATACTGAGTTTGTTTTGAACAGGATGTTCTCACTCTTCTTTTTTTTTCCTTTCAGTTTAGGTGGAATTTTTTCTGAAATTAATGTCTCTAAGAAAAATTAGGCAAGACTTCTGCTGATTACTTAGTCAATCAAACACTATGCATAAGGCAGATTGCTTCTTTCTTAAAAATAGACCTCTTACAGAGAAGTGTTGATTATAAAAAGACTTGGAATGTGTTCTTTGGGAAGTGTCACCCTTGATTATTTGCAGCAAATAGTTGATACCTGATGGTGGGAATTGTCCTTTTATGTAAATGTCTTTTCTTCACTTGCCCCATCTCCCCACAAAAAGTCTTGTTTAGGTTTGTCTTCTAATACAGGTGGGCTTTAAAAATGGGATCTGTAATCCTTAGGGTTTTAGCCTGCATTAAAAAAACCCCACGGCCGAACCAACTGAGCAACCCCAGTGCAGCGAGGGCTGGTTTGCACTGCTGCAGCAGTGCGTGCTGCCCCCAGAATGGCTGGGAGCTGCCAGCATAAGAAGTGTTGAACAGCTGCTCTTCCCCTCAAGCTCCTTGGATTTCCCATGTAAAGCCAAGTGGCACGTTTTACTCCTGAGATCTTTCCTGAGGCACGGTGTCTGGCAGAGGGAAACGCGACCCGATTCCTCCAGCGCAGCCGGTTATGAATACTCTGTGTGGGCATCACCTGTCCCAGCTGCAGGTCCAAAGCAAAAACAGCTGGACTGAGCAGTTTGGAGAGCTGCCCTCGGTGTTCAGGGGTGCCGCTTCCCCAGCGGAGAAGCGCTGATGGCTCACACGATCCTGCTGTAGCTTAGGCAGCAGCAGGATCTCGGATAATGCTGACGCGGCATTCAGAGCAATGAAAGGGGAGATGGTTAATTTCCACTAAATAAATATGGGATTTTAGTCTTTTTCCACACCCCACATTTCTTTTCAAACCCCTGAAATCCCATTCTCTTAACCACAGGAGAGAGTGTCCAGCTCTAGTCATGGATTCTGGCTGTTACAGGTTCTGGTATCTCTGAGGGTGCTCTACCTCTCCTCCTCCCTGCCCCAAAGGAACCCTGAATTTTGTGATGCAAGAAGGCAAGGTTAAAACTGTCCAGACAAGTATAAAACCAATTTCCTGCACTTCCTAGTATTTGATTCCCTAAGGGACATCCTTGCCTTTGTTTCACTTGTCCTTACGAACAATACAGAGGATAGTTGCACTTTAAAATACACATTTATATATCTTTACAGATTCTAGTTCGTATCAGTGCACACATCTATAGAGAGTATTATTTCCCATCTCATATGCTTGTATTTCCTGAAGAAATGGAAAACAAATGTAATTTAAAGTATTTTTTTTTGCTTGCTAGTGGGTCTGTCTGCATTATTTCTATTAATTCATTCCAGTGCAAAAATCCTGGCTCTTGTGCTACATTTGCTTGTCTCCTCCATTTATTGTGAAGCAGAATCACAGACTCACAGA
>NW_010263493.1:0-14909 GCF_000690775.1 Eurypyga helias | reverse complement strand
CCGGAGTTAAACCACGACAGTATTCAAGTACTGAGCTGTAGGATGAAGGTCGGAGGAACGACAACTGTATTTTCCTAAAAGGGTTATTGCTACTTTGTTTTTGGAGGCAAAATAAAGTTGTGAATCCTATGTGTTAGCTATGCTTTCCAGTTACAATGGATGAGGTATCTGAGTCACAGGAAATAGAACAATCTTGCAAATACTGGTGAGAAGAAACAGGCACCTCTATGTTATAGCGGAAATACAAAGGTCTAGTAAAGCTTTTTCACAAATTTTTGTTTCCTTTACTCATCAGAAACTTTGCTTATTGGAACCACTTTAAAGTCTTAAACTTGTTCAATAGATAATGACAATAATAGCAAATTATAAGCTATGATGTTAGCCATTTTTGGTTTCTCATTGCATGTATTTTCTTCCTACATCAAAAAACTGTCTCTTTGTTTAAACATGTGGTGTGTTGACTTTGGCTGGATGCCAGGTGCCCACCAAGCCCATCTATCCCTCCCCTCCACCCCAGGACAGAAAATAAGATGGAAAAAAACCCCTCATGGGTCAAGATAAAGCCAATTTAATAGAGCCAGAGCAAAGTTTGTGCATGGAAGCAAAGGAAAGCAAAAGATCTATTCTCTACTTCCCCTGAGCAAGTGATGGCCTGGTACTTCCCAGGTCTTCAAGTATATGTAGTGGTTAGTCTGTAAGACCAACACTGTGAATAACGAATACCACCCTCCCCTTTCTTATGGATTTTATTGCTGAGCAGATGTCATATGTTATGGAACATCCCTTTGGTCGGTTTGGTTCAGCTGTCCTGTCTGTGTCCTCTCCCAAGATCTTGCCTACCCCCAGCCTATGGGTGAGCTGGAAATGTTGGAGAGGGAGCCTCGATGCTGTGTGAGCACTCTCAGCAGTAGACAAAACACTGGTGTGTTGTCAACACCTTCTCTTTACTAATGCAAAGCACATCATTATGAGGGCTGCTGTGGGGAAATTTAATGCCGCCTCAGCCAGACTCAATAGACCATAAACTGAATAGACATAAATTAGAATGTTTGGAATACATTTTAAAGATTGTTATAGACCATAATTGTTGCTCTTTAGAAATTTTCTAACTGCTACAGGTAGCTAATCTCACTTTTTATATTCTCTCTGAATAACGACATACAGGATGTCTGTAACATAATGTTATGTAATGCAGTGTGCCTTGTTAAGAGTGGTATTCATGATGTTACAGCTGGACAATAGAAGAAAATTTTGTACAAGTCAAAGGTACAATAGAAAGAAATTTTATGCAAGCCAAGAATACAAGGCAGTTTGTGGAATATAAGGAGCCTCGGACAACCTCCTTACCTTGATACAAGCCTTGTGACTCTTAAGTAATGAGAAGCACAAAATCGTACTCCTCCACAGTCATGCCAGACAGTAGAGGAAAGCACGGGCATCCCAGTAGCCACATCTTTTTAACAGAGCTGTGTGTAGGCCCCTTCTACTGATCCTGCTCAACGCAAAAGGACATATAGTTTGAAGCCTTAGTACCAACCAAAATACTCTGAAATCATAGAATCATAGAATCACTGGGTTGGAAAAGACCTTAGAGATCATCCAGTCCAACCGTATCTGTCCGCCACTAAACCATATCTCTCAGCACCTCATCCACCCGTCTCTTAAACACATCCAGGGATGGTGACTCCACCACCTCCCTGGGCAGCCTGTTCCAGTGTGTGATAACCCTTTCAGTGAAGAACTTCTTCCTTACATCCAATCTAAACCTCCCCTGGCGCAGCTTGAGTCCATTCCCCCCCGTCCGATCATCTGTCATTAGGGAGAAGAGACCAACACCCACTTCTCCACAACCTCCTTTCAGGTAGTTGTAGGCAGTGATCAGGTCTCCTCTCAGCCTCCTCTTCTCAAGGCTAAACAAGCCCAGTTCCCTCAGTCGCTCCTCATAAGACATATTCTCCAGACCCTTCACCAGTTTTGTGGCCCTTCTCTGGACACGCTCCAGGACCTCAATGTCTCTCTTGTAGTGAGAAGAATATCATCTCAGATATTGCTCAAGTACTCCTCCTTTTACAGGTCTCTGCTCTGGTACCTCAGCAACAAAATGTGTACAGATAAAGCTGAGAAAGGACGTAAAGAAGAATATGGTTTTGGTTTTTTTTTTTTTTTTTCTCATTTTAGCAAGGATTTATGGATTTGTGCTTAGAAAAATCTCAGATTATTATTTTAAAGAGAGAAACAGCAATTAAATTCATCAGGACAAGGTCCTGCTGCGAGGGTACCTTTTTCATTATGTCATTTTCATCTATAATAGCCCTGGGACTTTGTTTCTTCAACTGTCTCACACTGTCTGGAATTTAACATCCTATTGTCTGTGCAGTAGTTATACATTTTAATGCAGGAAACACCCACTTACTGCTATTAAATCATGAGGCCAGCCAGCTTTTATAACCAGCTTCTTTGAAAACCTTTTGTATAAAGGATATCGTATGAAAGGCACCAATAAAACCTTAATGACCTACGCTTCCGATCTCAAACAGCAGGAACACACACATTCAAGCAGCTCAGTTTCCATCTCTGCTACAGACTGTAGCAACATGAGCACTTCTGTACATTATGTTGTGTAAAGTATTTTATTTTCAGCAACACAATATACCACATAAACTTCAGTGAGAATCCTGGAATATTAAAAATAGCTCTTCCCCTTGGCTAAAGCTATGTAGTATTCACTTGCATAGCTCTACCACAAAGTAATCAGAGTATAAATAGTTGCTCTTCATGGAGGGTAGGAAAAAATCAGACAATTCTTTGGCTTTGGTTGCATTATTATTCATAGTAAATCATGTTATGGGTAAAATTTGACATGTTGCATGATAATCACAACTGTTGTGCCCAGCTGACCCTGATATAGGCAACAAAAGTAAAACTTCCTCTGCTCTAACAAACCTTTAAGAATAATTTTTTTTTTAAGTTAATTTAATACATACAGAATATATGAAGCTCATTACTTTGAGTTGATGATGAGTGATGGTTGTGCCTGCCATGATAACTACAATAAAAACCTTTGTTAGATTTAGTGGACAAGTGTGTCTGGCTGAAGCAAATGATAAAACAAGTGAAGGTGGTACCGGATCAGAGTGATGTTCTGTTTAATCCCTGAAAGCTGTGTCCGCTTGTACAGTGATTGAGCTGTCATGGGGAAGATGACTCGTTTGTGGACGTTAAAATGTCCAGAGAAACTAGAAATGGATTAATACTTTGTATTTGCAAGTGAGCATCCCGGCTGACCCTCTGTTTTGCTACTTCCATGCTGCTTCCATTGTCAACCACTGGGAAGATGAACAATGTCACATGATATTGTTGGATGAGTTTCCCTGAAACGCGCTGGTATGGGAATGTTGGATTTTTTTTGTGCTTTTCTTACAAGTCAACTAAAAATATATAAGATTTTTTTTTTTCTTTTATCTTGTCTACTTGTTAGTAAAAAATTTAGTTTAACTCTGTGTCCATGTACTTATTACTAGGTCATGGCTTTATTTTCTTTTTATTAAATCTCAACCAGCTACTGCTGCTCATCAAGAGCAGGAGACAAGAAAATAATTCCATGGACTTTTATACCACTAAATAGATCTTTTTGGACCTAAGTGCCTTAATCATATGCAAAGCAAAACTTCTACATATGCGCAAATTCACTCCCAGTGAACTATTTAAAAAGCAACACAGGTGGGATTGACAAGATGTTTCCTTCTGCAACAACAACCCTAGATGCCAGGCATCTATGCTAGGAAGCAATACTGAGGTTTCATATTTCCTTGCAATTTGATTAGTTGGCAACATATAATTGGTTTGTGTAGAAAGTGCTGTGCTCTTCTACTTCTCCTATCTAGAAGCCAGCTCAAAAATAAGATCTGGACAGTTGCCATTATTCACCTCAGCCCAAAACTGTTTAGGCATGCCAAACATAGGAGTAAATGCTTTAATGAGCCTCTTTAAATGGCAGCAATGAGCATAATTATTACTTTTGAATTTATATGCAACCATAAATTGCACTGCTTGTGTCTTTAATACACAGACACCCATGGTACCTGAAGGATGAACAAGACAATCCCATCTACCTTGCTATAATATCTCTAATATTGAACAGGAAGAATATAAAAAACAGAGCTAGCATAGAAAAATAATTCCCTCATGATATTTTGTTGCAGCCAAAAGTTTAAGGATTCTGGAAGCTGGATGTTACATTCAGATTGTTTTGTAAAAGCTGCAGGTGGGTCTCCCTTTAACGAATTTGGCTTATGTCTTTTTGAAGCTGTTTTATGCATTTGTACACTGAGTGGTGACTACCTCAGTGTATTTCAATGTTGTGTGAAGAAGTCTTGCACTGAGGCACCAGAAGAAGTAAATTTTCTCCTCACAGCAAGGAAATAATTAGACCATGAACCTCAGTAAATGTCCAGCTCCCTGTCTGTATCAGTTGTTGGACTTTGCTCTGAATGTAACAGCAAAAATCATGTGAAGCCCTATACTTAGAAAATTATCGTCATCTAAGTAAAAGGATGATTTAAAATTCTGTAACACCTGAAAATATCAAAGCTAATAAAAACTTTATAAAGTAAATTGCTAGTACCAAATTAATCCCTTGTGTCACTGCTGAAATCAGTGAAGTAGCATCAGGGAGAAATTTGGGCCATGATTTTTAAAATACTACCTAGCACAAATTAATTGTACACCAAAGGCTTTTAAACCATGTTAGATAAGCTACATAGTCAAGGCTAATCGTATAACAGTGGCAGTGTAACATTAAAAACTACATTACAGAGAATTTCATTCAGCTCCTATATGCCTTACTTAGGTGCCCATTATCTTCATTTTCTGCCCAAGAGAAGTGCAGTCGAAGCTAAAACCGCACCCACTTACATTTGCTACTTTAATTTACTCTTGATTTTGTAGTGTAATTTTGAACATGGTCAGAAAAGAAACACAACCAATAAGAGACAGGCAGGTTGTATCTTCAATGTACCTCTGCCTTCTCAGCCATCCCCTTGCCCCCAGCTGTGTACTGAAGCTGATATGGAATGAACAGATAACTGAAAAAAGAATAATTAAAAGAGCCCAAGTTTGGAAAATTAGAAATTAGTTAACAAATGGTTACGGCTCAATACTTCTATAAATTTGGAAATGAGAACAGTAAGGGCATAAAAAAGAATTGATAATTTTTGAGATAAAATGAAGATGGTATCGCTAAGGAGGGAGGAACATGTAACTTGGTAGTAAAGGTGCCTATGGCCAACACTATCATTTTCACATTGTTAGGGCAGCATTAAGCTAGAAAGGTGTATATAGTGAATGTAAAGAACATCTTTAACATTTACTTTTGATATTAAATTGATTCACTCTTTGTTGTTTCTCTCTAGCATTGTTAGACCATACTGAACTGCTTTTTCAGAGGTCATCCTCTACTCAACAAATGTGAGAAAAAAATACAAAGAGAGGAGACCGAAGAAGAACAGAAGAAGTAACATTTAGTAAACTGGAAGACAATCAAAGGATAAAGAGAGGAGTTTAAAAAAATTTGATTTTTTTTTTTTTTGGTAACACATTTGCATGCAGTATCTCAAAATACTGATTGTTGGAGGAGTCGCTGTATGCTTTTAATAAGGCTAAAATTTTATCCGCTTTGAAGTCAGTAGGAGTTCTGCTATTTACCTCATTGTACTGGATGTAGAGGAACATGGTGTCAGGATCTCATCCTAACTCGCTCTTAATATACATTGTATTTTATACATGGCAATTGAAGAACTGTCTGATTTTTTTTTTGTATTTTCTTTGCCAGGGTTTATTGGTTTGTTTCTTTGTTTTAAAAGTGAAGTTGCTGAAAATAAATAGTTAGCACTAATAAATGGACAAGGTTCCGGAGGATCAGTATATAGAAAATTACCAGGACTAGTGAGCTGGATGTTGTGTCCATTTTTTTCTGGAAAAGTAGAAGGCAAACAACAAGCTGTATTTTTATTTAACCCATCTAGCCCCAACAAATCATGTATTTTTTAATGGCAAAGAACACATGAACTCAAAAGACAAGGAATGTATATGTGGAAAACTAAGTCTGGACAGGATTAGCATGATTCCATCATGCACCATAAAAATCACTGCCCATTTTCCTCCACCTTTGGTAAAAGACAGAGGAGAATAATTTCTTCTACACTGGTCTGTATGTTGGTGTTGAAGTATCTAGCCAATGATAGTGCCAATTTTGACATTGACCTCCGGATATTAATATTGACTTTCACTTTTTTATGTGATGTATGAAATAATACAAATGTAGAGTGCTAGAACTGTTTTTTCCTTTAGAAACAGGACAGCAGTAATATGCGTATTGGCTAGTAGCTTGGCTTCTGTGGACAATTTATAAACAAATTTGTCAATTAGGAAAGACAGCTGCAGCAAACATATTTTCTTCCATGGAGAATAAAATGGAATTTAAATATGAAACCTAAGATTATTTCACAGCACCTTTTGATATTAGGAAAAATACAGGTGAAGTGCTGATAGTGTTTTAAAAAAACTGTACTGGACTGAGGAAAAGCAAGCAAAACCTGGATATTAAAGGAAGAACAAAGTGTGATTAAAAAAAAAAAAAAGAGCTGTATGGTAGCTGTATAATGCATCAAACAAGAAAAAAAGACTGCAGAAGAAAGCACATATGTAAGAATACAAAATTCATGCTGTAGGGTCTTGCTCATACCTCAAGTTTGTCACTATTAAACCCCTGTGACATTGTCTGTGAATCTTCTTTCTGTGATTGAGCACTTCCTTTCAGTTTTTAGAAATATCTTACTCTTTATTTGCATTCTTAGGCAAGTTGTCCAATCTGTGAAGAAATAGGTTCTTCTGAAAACATGAAATTTGATCACTTGATCGCTTTGGGGAAGTTCATATCTGAGCGTAGAGTGTAAAGTACTCTTGTTACTTCTGCATGATATTATTTTGTTATGTTTGTCATAATATATGGGATTGGAACATATTTGCTGAAAGATCTAGAACTGGAAGTAATGAAACAAAAGGATAAAACAATAAGTGAGGAAGCCCTGAAACAAAATTTAAGAGAATATGCTCAGTAAGGGTAGGATAAAGGGAGACAAGTTGAGGAACTGGATTTGTAAGTATTTTAAAATGCATGAGACAGACATTAATTAGCTTTTTTCTCAGTCTGTACACACTTCTTAGGATCCTGCTATAAAACAGATGTTACGTCTCAGCTGGACCACCCCCCGAGTTGACATAAATGAAAACAAATATTAACAGAAAACTCCCATTGCTTATTATCTTGTTAACTTCTGCTTTGTCAATTTTTTTTACTTATTATTTATGAAACATGATCTTTTTAAAGATGTAGCTGAGTATTTTAAGAAAATGTTATGCAATCTGCTTTCATAAAGTCCACGTAACAAGCTATTCTGTACCCAAGGGGAAAAACCTCATTGCAATGTGAAGCCGTAGTATAGTATTAGAATGTAGCACTGTAGGTAGTAATGAGTGAACCTGAAAAAAAAAAAAAAAAACCAAACCTTTCTCCTTTGGATCAACTCTCTAGGTTGCACTTTCCCAAACAAATTAGTGAGGATATTTCACAAAAACAACCTTGACCTTGTTATTGCCAATATATTTTATGTAGAATGTGTAGAAAAAGAACACAAGAAGAATACCTTTTTCTGTCATGTTGTTTAAACAATTTAATTTGTAAAGTTAAATAAAGGGTTCGCAGTTCTGATTTTGAATGCTTATCTGTATATGTACCTATGTATGTAGATTTAAATTCTCGATCTTCTTTTTTCTGCTATTCAAACTTGTGTTGTTACTAGTTTGCCTAAAATATTTAAATACTTCATAGCTGTGAGCAGCAAGTCCCTTGGTTTTCACAAGTTAGTCACGTGAGAAATATGATGACGGTTTATGGGATCTGAAATGTGGCATATTTCCACAAAGAAGAACCCAACAAAAAGACTGAAGTGAATGGCAGTCCACAATGTTTTCTGACATGCTTGAGCCAGGACTGGAATACCAGGCATTTAATCTGCAATATAAATTCTTGCTGCATCAGATCATAACATCAGGGAATATTCAAGTGTGGAGAGAGCTTGGGATGTGCCTGATGCAAGGAACTGCTTACAGCAGAGTCAGCCAGGGCCTCAGATCAGACTGCTTAGGCTTTTGTCTCTCTGGAGCCTGACACCCACTCCCCAAGGAGGGATGGAGCCTGTGCACCCCCTGGGAAGCCTGTACCACCACTTGCTTATCCTTGCAAGTTCATGTCACAGTTCAAGAGCACTTACTGCATGGAAAACTAGAAAGAGTGCCAACTGTTAGCTTTTTCTCTGCATTACTTCAGTCTATCGATTAGAAATTGATAAATAGAAAATGCAACCAGAAGCATAAAATATAGCTGTATCTTTGTCTATGCTGATCACCAGCTCTTTCAAAGATGATGCTTTTAAGTGTGCTCCTGTTGGGTGTGTGATGGCATGATGTTCTGGCTCATATTTACTTCTTTGGTGCAAAATGCCTTACGTATCTATTACAGATTGTCAGTGAAAAGGTCCCTTAGCACTCGTGGCTTAGTTCAGAGAGCAAGGAAGGCCTCTCTGTGGAGGAGGAACTTGGGGTGTGACTGCAGAAGGCATATACTGTGGATTTTTAGTCATCTGACATTATCCCCAGAGATTACAGGCATTATTAGTTTGGTACATCTGGGGCTGTTGTTGCTCATACTGATGCTCTGACCTTGAGTAAATTTTTCAGAGGAAGTCAGAATTGTTATAAAGGAGGAGATTTCAACAAGATTGCAGTCTGGTAGGAAATAGCTCCATGGAAAGGTCACCCGAAAGCTTAGTACTGGTCAAAAAGCTAGACTGAATATTACAGATTATTCAGAAATAAATAGTGTAAGTTATAATGCTGCTGAATGCATACTGGTATCTTGAATACTCGCTGTAACTCCCGTCTTAAAGACACTGTATTAGTCAGAAAAGTTTCAGAGGAAGGCGATAAGGCACATATTTTCATTATCAAGTAACTGAACAGAGCAGCTAGTGCTAAGGACCCTACGTCTACACCGTATCTACCTTGGGAGTATCTCTTCTGGGCAAACATTCCTACTATGCTTTCAGTTCAAAGCTGCTTGATGCATACTGGTCTGGTCTGTTTGGTGCATAACATGGTCTGGTTGATTTTTTTTTCTGGAAGAAATCTAGTTCTTATGCATCAAAACTCTTCAATGAACTGAACCAACAGTTCACAACCAAGGGATTTGCTTCAAAACTGCCTTTACTGCTTGAATAAAAATGATGTAGGTGCAGTGAAAAGTGATCAAGGGAACGGCTGAAGTAGCTTTCACAGAGGGAGCAATGAAGCTAAGCAAGCAGCGTGCAGCTCAGCAGACGCCATTTGAGTAAACATTAAACTCTTGAGTGGCATAGAGAGTGAGAAAAGGGATGTATTGTCCACTACTAGTGCAAAAATCCCTATGAAGTACTTAATAAACCTAGCAGGGGGAAGTTCAGAACAAGCAATAGAGAGGGACTCTTTTTAATGCAGCTGGGATTCTGTGTCTGGGGATGTTATAGATTCTAAAATTCCATATAGGCTCAAGCAGAAATAAGTAAAATTTATAGGGAAAAAAATAATCCATGTAGATTTATCATATATAGAAAGAGTAATTCTGGCCCAGCAAGTTCCCTAAAAAAATTGTGGAGACTCTGGAGATGTTCGGGAATTATCACTTCCTGTTTGCCCTGTTCTAGTGATCTTCTATGACCGACTCTTCTGCTTTGGAGCACGTCTAGAAAAGGGATGACCAGTAAGGGAGATCTTTGATCTGACATTATTAACTTTTCTCCTTGTAACAGGTGTGTAACAATTGACATCCTTTACATAGAATCACAGAATCATGGAATGGTTTGGGTTGGAAGGGACCTTAAAGACCATCTGGTTCCAACCCCCCTGCCATGGGCAGGGACACCTTCCACTAGACCAGGTTGCTCCAAGCCTCATCCAGCCTGGTCTTGGACACTTCAGGGATGGGGCCTCCACAGCTTCTTTGGGAAACCTGTTCCAGTGCTTCCCCACACTCTCTGGGAAGAATTTTTCCTGATATCCAATCTAAACCTCCCCACTTTCAATTTAAAACCGTTACCCCTTGTTCTGTCACTACAGGCTCTTGTAAAAAGTCATCCCACCACTTTCTTGTGGGTCCAATGTTACTGGTGCTCAGATCAATGTCTGGTGCTCACCTGATTTTTTTAGTTCATTAATGTCTTTGGTATTGTGGTTTCTGATTTTAGCAGTCACTCAGGGCTGAAATTTCACTTTAATAAGACAGAAACAGGTACAGCTCCATTCCAGAACTGGTACAGACCCGTTCCAAAACCCAGGTATCCATTAGATTCATAGTGTTTGCAGTTCAGATTTAGACTGGATCTAGATTCATATTTAAAGAGCAAGGTAATGAATTACAACTGAAAGAAGAAACTAATTCCTCCTAAATTACAGAACTAAAATTAAATTACCTTAGTATGTACTCTAAAACATTGGAATCAGGAAAAAAAAGAGATAGATGCATTTTTCTTCTCTTTCAAGAAACACTTTATTGTATGCATTGGATTGTTATTTATTTTTAATTTTTAATTCCTTTGTGTAAGGATTTTTCCTTCCATCACAGTTTTCCTTTGTTAATTAATTAGGAAACAGCTGAGTAAGAATCTTTCCTCTAAATGTACTGTCTTACATTAAGATCCCAGTCTACTTTATTGATTAAAAAGGTATTGTTTTCACTGTACTGTGTATAAGTAATGTTCACGATGTTCTGAGGTTTATAGAATGACTTGAAAAGTATGGAACTTACTGCACTGACTTTAGGTTTATTGTGATTTTCACTACAATAGAAATATTTTATCCTCTATCACATTTATCCTCTGCTACCTTCCAAGGTAATGAAGAAATAAATATTTCTGCCATTGGTCGTAGAATTATACAGTCATCTTATCATAAACTTCTAATTTTTGTTTATTTTTAGTTTTGTAGAGTAAGAATCAATGTCATCAAGACAGATGACCGTTGAGAACTAAGAGGTTCTATTTGAATGATATGCGAGGGGTCATGAATATTTGTAAAACTTGAAGGATTTATGTTGTTATATGTCTCAGCCTTGCTCAGAAGAAATAACAGAGGTGAAAGAGTATCATTTAATCCTGCATGTTTAACGTTGATTGACTTACGGTTTTTGAAAGAGATGTGGACCAACAGCCCTTGGCTTCAGCCTGTAGTTTTTGGTTATTATTAGTTGATCTGAACAGGTATTAACAAATGTAATTTTTACTCCACATGCTTAGTTCTTTAGACTTGTCCTGTATATATCATTAACCGTTAACAATATGCTTGTATTTAACTTATGTTCTTCCTACTTTTTGGTCAGAAAGTAGTATCCCAACTATTGTTTGTGTAAGGGAAGAATAGGGATTTATTTAGACATAACCAATAATTAAATCAATAATACTCTATAGTCAGTCCAGTTCAACTGCACTGGCAACCAGAGTTTTATCTGACGTAAGCCTAATAAGAAAGAAGGGTTGGCAATGTAAGGTCTTAGGTACAGCTGATGACAAGGAGCCTGAAGTTAATGTAGAAACACTCAAGCAGCTTTAGACCATTATAGACCTGCCTGCTCAAACATTTGACTTGAATTTTATTATGCAATGATGTAAAAAATTTCAGATAACAGCATGAATACTGTTAGTAGTCTTGATGTAACTTGCAAAAAAACCTAGAACCCACTCACAGCCATGAAAATGGTGAAAGAGTAGCAACACAAAGATAAGTGTTGAAAATTTATTCTTCAGAAGAAAATAATCAACAGTTAAGTGTTTTTATATATTATTGGTAGGCATAATCCAAGATCAGATTATAGGAGTCAATATTAACAATAAAATTAGAAATTTAGACTGAACACAAAAGTCTGCTTCTCTTAAGAGGCTCTGTTTTATGATCTAAATTGCAAGATTGCAGTTTAAGCAAGTTACAATCAGCAGAAAAGCCTCAAGGGTAAATCCACATAGATTTAATTCCAGGGTTATCTATTAATATTCTTTCTTCTAACAGAAAAAAGAAACTCAGTGTTATTTTTTGAGATAGTTTTACAAAAGGTAAAAATTTGTTTTAAAACCCTGATGAATTAGAACACTTTTATATATTCATGTACATATAAAATCAGCTTGAAAATCACAAAATGTGATAGATATGTGAAGTGGAATGTATTTGTTCTACCAAATTTTCATCCCAGTTTGTCACATGATAATTTTTGACATGTAGAATACTGGGATGAAATCCACACCTCCGTAGTTTATAGATGTGTTAAAAACAAAAAAACCCACGATTAATTAGTTTTCTTCATGTATGGCATTCTCTGAGTATTATGTTACTTTAAGGTTTTGTTCACCGGGAAGGTATAGAACACAGGAATTTATGGATTTGCTGTACTGGATCAGATTAGACTAATCTAGCTTTGTCATCTGTAGTGAGACACAAGAAGCAAATGTGAAACAACTTTCAAACTTCAGATTCTTTCAGAAGAAGCCAATCTTGTAGACTACTGTAAGGTGCTATGGCAGTTCACTTGTACACTGCACCGTAGGACCCTATATCCCCACAGTGCAAGGATCAGGACACTCAACTGTTCTCAGACGTGTGCTGAACCTAAGTCACACATAAGTTTTCTGTCCCATATTTTTTAAACATGGCTGAAGTACACAATTAAAAATGTCTTTCCTATTTAATTTCTCTTGTATTTTTGAAATAAGAACTTTGTAGACTTTAATATTGCATATGATATGAAAAGCAGCATTTATCTGATTGCATCTTCTTTTGTGGGATTGTTGAAATTAATCTTTGTAAGAGGAAACAGAAGTCTGTGGAGCTTGTGAGGAAATGTAGAGGGTAAAACTAGGCAGGGTGGCAGTGCAATGAACTCTGAGTCATGGGATGCTGTGAGTATGGGATGCTTCCAGAGCTTTTGAACTTAGCCTGATAGGAGTGAATTGCACTGAGATCTTGACCATGGTAAAACTCAGCTTTCACCATTTAACTTCAAGCTGAGACTTAATCATCTGGTACAGAATCTAAGGAATGAGTGGAAGTCTTGGCATTGGTTTAGTGGTCAATGGATTGGATTCGACCCTATAGCCAAGGTCTGTTTCTAGGTATTTTTTGAACAAAGCTAAAGTGAAGTCCGTCACCTTGGTTCATTTAGGAGGCTTGAACATCCCTAGTGTGTTGAGCTGAGATCCAAACTCCTATTACAGAGAAGTCCATCTATTAAAATATCCTAGGCAGGGAAATAGACATTCTCTAGAGGAACTGGGCTACATAAACTACATATCCCAAAGCACATTTTTATATTTCCATGGTAAATGGTATCTTATTTAAGTCTAAAGCTGACAATTTCACAGCAATGTTGCGAACCTAAGGTTATTTTTTGGTGTAGAACATTAAGCATTGTGGCAGGCAACACTTGAAATTACTTTTAGAATTTCTTTGGAATGACATGAAATAATGCAAAATGATGATGGTGTGGTTACTGTGTTCAGCCCCTAAAGAATAATTGGAGGTCCATTGTGTGTATAGCATATTGTTTACACAGCACATTTACAAGTGAACTATAAAAATCTGCAGTCTCAACTTTATTAAAAAATAAAATCAACTTCATGGTGTTGCAGTGTTGACTCAAAACATATGGCCAAAAAAAACCACACACAAAAAAAACCCCAAACAAACAAACAAAAAAACCCCCACAAAAAAAACCCTGAAAACTATTTTAAAATCCTAATATACTATGCTGTGCAGTGTAGAATACCGTATAAAGCTTGAAATGAACTGTGAAAAGTTTATACTTATCTTCCAACTGTTCTCCAACAGAAATTATGACCTAAATTTAGGTGTAACAATGTTATGGCAGGCATCCTAAAACAGACACTTCTAAATCCAGTTTTAAAACTAAAATCTAACATGTGTTTTTGACTATAACAAAACTAGAATAGGATATTATTCAAAAAATCAAATAATCCAAAATTAAAACACAGAAACATACTATGCAAATGTAATAATCCAAGATTGTATTTAAACAACTGCAAAATGTAGAGGTAGCTCTCTCTACATATTTCTGCAGATGCATAACTGATTTGACATTTTAAATCAGATGTTTTCAATGAGTGCTATAAAGGAGCAAATTTTAAACCTACTGGAACAGTCTTGTTTGGTGTATGTTGTAAAAACAAGCCTACAGTCAGTATTTGTGGACTTCAGATGATGCTTCAATTTGCAGTGCTGACAATGAAAAAGAAAATTTTTAGAGCAAAATGACCTGCAAAGGTTCTTGGGTGTAGCTCCCCAGGACATTACAGCACGCTACTAGCATTGTGCATGCTGAGACATCTGGACACTGCTGGTAACTAAGAGATTTAGATTCAGTGGTAGTCAGACTCAACTGACATGCTGTATCTGTTCTCAACTCTGCAAACCCCACAAGGTGATCCAGAAAAGGTCTAATATAAAATATCAAGTGCATCAGAATTTTTAACTGTGTCCACAATTGATTCTCAGAGAAATTAGATGTATGTAGCCACCATGAAATCGTGGAGTTTGAGATCCATACGGAGACAAGGAGGGTGCACAGCAAACTCGCTACCCTGGACTATAGCACTCACTTTTTACTCATTACTTAAATTAAAATCCACTGCTTGTATGTTCCTGGCATAGTACCCAGCCTTTTGTTGCATCTAAGAAAGGAGGATGCTTGAAAATTGGTAACGTATTTTCTGTGGGATTAACATCAATAGAAGCTCTCTATGTCAGAGACCAGGTGG
>NW_010263492.1:186481-198429 GCF_000690775.1 Eurypyga helias | reverse complement strand
GGGGAGGAGGAGGGTTTAAACGGCGGTACAGCGGTCGTCGTGGGGCTGTGGTACCTGGGGAGAGGGCATGGCTGGAGAGGAGGAGACTTTCTCCCCTGAGGCAGAGGTGGTAGGGGGTTGCGGTAGGAGAAGAAGGTGTCGGTCTGGGTTTCTGAGGAACACTGGGCAGTGTTGCGGGCTGGCCCAGATCTCTGCCAGGCATGGCTAGCCAGCACAGCGGTTGCTCCATGACATATTTGGATGACCTTGGTGGCCTTCTGCTGAACTTGCGCAGCAGATACTGATGTCTATCAATGTCTTTCCTGGGACACAAACATGGATGCCAAAGTCAAGATACGATCTATGATACTTGTATATAGCTCATCCTGCCCCTTCCCCGGCATGGTACGAACATTTCCTTTCCTTCCTTTCATTCTGTGCATGGCTGTTCTGCCTGCTTGGCATCCCAGCCTGGAAGTACCGCTTTCGGCTGGCATATGGGGCAATAGGTCTCAATTTTGGTTTTAAGAACCAGAGGGGCTGATTTGGGCAATCACTGAAACCCTGTTTGTATGAGCACTCCCCTTGTTTGCTTTCATTCTTCATGCAACACCAGTGGTTTGCTGAGTTTGGCTGAAACTGTTACAAAATACAGGCTCTGGTCCATGCCACGGAGGGGTTCCTTTGTGCTCACCGGGGCTGTTGAGTTAATCCTGTCCTGAAACAGAGGTGCAATGGACCCTTGCAGTGCTACCAAGGGTGTTGTCTGGGTAGCTAAGTCTTCCGAGGGGAACTGTAAGGGGTGAGTGTTCCTCTTGTCCATTCACTGGCCATTCCAGGGCTGCATTCCTAATGTATGGCAATAGGAAGATAACGTTTAGTTGGAGGAATCTCTAGCAAGTGGAGAAACTATCTGATGAGCGTTTGGAAATTGTTGTCTTCCATCAGAGAATTTGGCAATCCTTCATAAACCTCAGTTAGGTAAGAGGTGATGTTGGGGTGAACATTGGGCTGGTCTAGGTGTTTAGCATGTGTGCTGGTCTAAGTCACAACAGAGTTAATTTTCTTCACAGAAGCTGGTGTAAGGTTATGTTTTGGATTTGTCCTGAGGAGAGTACATTTAACACTCGTGGGTTTTAGTTGGTACTGAGGATGCTTGCACCAATTCAAGGACTTTTTCAGCTTCTAATACTGCACCTGTGTTCCCAACTTTCTCACTACAAGCAGCTGGGGGTGGGGGGAACACAGTTCAGACAGCTAACCCAAACTAGTCAAATAAGTATTTCATTCCATAGGAGGTCATGCTCAGTTATAAGCCAGGAATGCCATAGGAGGTCATGCTCAGTATATAAGCCAGGAATGGGTCAGGGGACCATAGCTCATTTGTTCATATGTTAGATAGCTGGTGGATCAGTTGGCTTTCTTGGTTGTGGTCTCACTTGTGGGGCTTGCTCAGACTGTCATGATTGCTCTTGGGCTCTGGCTCTCAGGCTTTCCGGCTCTGACTCTCTCTACTTGGGACCTGGCTGGGTATCAGTTCGTGGGTGGTAAGCTATTGTATAATTTGTTTTCTGTTCCATTATTTTCATTATGTATTATTATTAGTATTGTTAATATTACTGGTATCACTATTAACTTATACTCAAGTATTAAATTGTTCTTACCTCAGTCCATGAGCTTCCTTGTCCTTTCTTCTGATTCTCCTCCTCCACTGAAGGCAGGGTAGGAGGTGAGTGAGCAGCTGTGTGGTACTTACTTGCTAGCTGGAGCTAAACCACAACAGCATGGAAGATGCTTCAAGTCTTCCTGTTTCCCAAGCAGTGTTGGTCACTGGCCTGAACCTTCCCTGTAATCTCTCGCAGGGTGTGTCTGTTTCTATTTGTAAGGCACAGGAAGGCCCTCTAGAGAAGTTTGAACTTGATGTCCTGGAGTGCCACTTGGTGGCTGCTTCCAAGCAGAATGAGCTTAAACTCAGACCTGTGTCCACACAACCAGGTTTTGAGGAACTGCTAGATTCCCCTTCATTCATGCCCCAGAAAGGGCAGTCCCCAGTGTCTGCCCTTTGCTTTCTTCAGTTGGGCTGGGCTGCATGCTCTAGTTCATGGGTAATCTGAGTTAGTTCATGGTTAGTCCTGATGCTGCAGCAGGGAAAAGGCACCACCAGTGCCTAGCAGTGAGGGTAGAAAGAATTTGGTGTTGCAATTCACCTTTCTCTCCCTTCCACTGCATGTTTTGTGCAGTGTCATGCTGTCAGGTTCATCGCGCGCATCCTGTCTGAATATTAGGTGGTGCTGCAGAAGTGTGAGTGAGAGCAGAGGTGAAGGGCTGTGCTGCCAGGCAGTTCAAAGTGGTGCTCGTTTTCTCTTTACCTGAGCTGTAATCCTTGGTCCTGGTCCCCCTCCCTTCAGACCTAGAGCTTGTGTTTGTATTGGGTGTAATGTCTGGTGTGCCTCTGCCATGTCTGTGATGCTACATTGAGGAGGTGGGATAGGTGTGTTCTGTGTTCTCTGGGGTGGTCAGGACACTGGGGTTTATAAATAATGTGGTGTAAGTGAGAGCAGCCACTTTGCAATCTCTGTGTATTCGGCTGCGAACCTCTCCAAAAGTTGTAAGCTCTGTTCCCAGTGGTACCACTGGCTGCTAGACAAGATGTGTCATCTCCTTAGCATATGTTTTCTATATTGCATGAGACAAACATGTTTTTTTTTGATGTCTATCTCCCAGATTATCATCAAATGGGTTTCATTTGCCACAAGCCTTGATTGAGGAATCTGTGCTTAAGCTCCCACCCAGAAACACCCACAGTGCCTGAGCTTGGCCTGTAATGATGAACCCTTTGATGTGATCTCTTATCTCCTGGATTTAACTTCTAGGTGAGCAGGCAGGATGCACTAACACAGTATACTGAGAAGCTAGAACTAGAACCAACTTCTTTACTCACAGTGTCAGGAATATTTCTTGAGATGGATGCTGTAGTCCTTTGTGTGCTGGCTGCTGCTGTGTCTGCATCTTCTTAATCCTCAGTTGTCAGGCTTTGAACATGAAGACATTTGGGTCTTTGTAGTCAGGGGGTGAACAAATAATGTAAGGGTAAAAGTGAGCATCTGCCTCTGTTTGACAATCAAGGGATGTCCCTCTGATAGGTTTTCTGAGTTTGGATTCCTTGGCATTTGGGCCATTAAAGCCAACTACTGTCTGCTTAAATTCCAGTATAGTCTTACAGCTGAAGGTCTTTTGGGTCTGGCTTGCTACTGATGATAATGTGAGGAGAGGAGAACAGGTCAAGCACTCTACCAAGGGGACAGATAATTTAATTTAAACAAAGATCAGTAATACTTCAACAGACAAATGAGTATATCCCATTTTTTGGTTTTCATGGAATAACATCTCTGTCTCAGATGGAATATGTGGTATTGATCTACAAAGGAAGAGAAAGTAAAATCTTAGCTGTAGCAAAATCAGTCCTATAAAAGCTAAAATCTTCCAAAGTAAGTGATCCCAAATGTGTACCTTGTAATATTTTCAGTGGTAATTCCCATGTACCTCAAATTCCTGAGGGAGACTCGAGTCACCAAAATTATATAACACCATGGAAAACAAGGTAAGAAAATTACAAAGCAATCTACAGTGGTTTGTAACCCCTATACCAATCCCTCTACCCATATTCTACTGATAAATAGTAATCTTTGGAGTTTTTACTGGATGAATGAGTTCCTCATGTGAAGATTTAAGGGTGTTTTCTTATTATTTCAATGATTTTCTGATACATTTTCTCAGCTGCATCAAGGCCCCAGATGAAATCAAGATGTCCCCAAGAAGGAAAATGCTCATGGTAAATGAGATTAGTAATCTGAGGAAGTAGTCTTGCCATGTCTTTTGGATCTGCAAATTTGTCACGTCCACCGCTCCAAACAGCAATTGGTGTGTTTATCTTCTCAATCTTGTACACAGGAGGAGTAGACTGTAAAAAGGGAGGAGACCTGAGTGAATGCTGCTGGATCAGAAGTTGTGTTTAGAAAATGGTTCTGTGCAAGGACCTCTCTTTCCTTTCTGCACTCTCTACATGAAAACAGTAAGGCTGAAGGCCACCCTCTTGGTGTTTACTGCTCTAACCCCATTCCCTGCCTAGTGTGAAAGGGAATGCTCCGTCCTATTCCTGTGTCTTTCTGTAATGCATGGCTAAGAGTTGTCCTGCAGTTTGGCACCTGCTTGTGCCTATCAGAGGTGGGGATACAGAAAGAACAGTGTCTGTGTTCATCAGGCAAGGACTACAGAGCTGTTGTTCATGTGTGACCTGTTTTTGGCTCTTCGTGCTTTTATGGGGCATGGAGTTGCATTGTTCCAGACTTCAGTGGACAGTCTCTAGGTCACAGTGTTGCTACTGATGGAGTAATAGCCAGTGAGACTACTTGCCTTTTCTGTCATCAGAGTGGAAATCAAAGAAAAATGGAAGAGGGGTATTCTGAATCCTGTGTCAAATGACTTAATGCAGGATGGCTATTTGTCTATGGGGTGATAAGTGGCCATGCAGAAGATGCCTCTAAATTGCTCCCTATTATCTAAGGGTAGTTCTGTTATTCTTCTCATTGACTGTTTTTTTGGTCAGGTTCTCAACTATCCAAAACATTAGTCATAATTAGTAATTATTACCCATTTCAAAATTGAAATATAAATATTTAAAGACTGCATGTGTGGATGGAACATGCCTGAGAAGTCTTTCTCAACCTGTGAAACAATACGCCACCAATAAAATAACTTGCCCTGATGCAGAAAAGCTCACTACAGATCAACTGATCTGATCAAATTAACTTGTTTGACTTTTTTCTTTTTTTTTTTTTCCAATCAGTGTTGCAGGAAGAGCACAGCATTTCTCAGTGTTGACTACGCAGTAACCAAAGCTGCCAGCAACCAAGTTCTGTCTGTTTCTTTTTCTCTGTACAGGAGACATAGTTCACCACAGCAGTAATCTTCACTGTGCTGTACTGAAACACCCCTTTCATTTTATTTTCATGGGAGGTAGCCAAGGTAGGAGATCCATTTCCACTATTTTTGTTTGTTTGTTTGGTTTCTTTTGGGGGGGAGTTTGATTGTTTGGTTGTTTTTTACTTTCCAGTGTGGCATTCGATTAACCGAAAGGCAGGCTTTGATGGTATTTTGGGAAGTGAAGAGCTCCATACTTATCCATTCCTAGGACTTGAGTGTAGCCACTAGCCTTTTGGAAATGGCAGGTAAATTTACATGTTGTTGGACACATCTCTGCATCAGTAGGAGAGGCAAACCACTTCTGTTAGCTGTCTGCAAGGCACCGTCTAATACGCCTTGTCTGTGAAGAGACTTTTACACTTTCACTCAGGGAAACTATATTGCCTTACCTGGTTGTATTTCTTCATGTTTTCCTTAGAGCCATAGTCATAAGCTTGAAACTGGTCTGCACGCGTTAGCTAATAATGTTGTAAGAAGGACAGATAAAACGAAAATGTTAAGAGACCAAGAAGCACAGTGCAGGAGGCACTTTCCTGCCTCTGACTGAAGCCAAGGCTCAGACAGTGGACTGTAACTCCCACCCCTTCCCCTGGCTGCAGCCTTCCAGGGGTACAGAGGATGGATCATAGGATGGGTGGCTTCATCGCCTTTCCTCTTGCTACCTTTCTCTTCTGACCCTCAGCCACCACCCTTGGTATATTTTGTTATTAAAATTTTGCTTGACTACCTCAGTTAACTACCTACCTCAGTTGGGGTCCCGTTTTGTGATGCAAAATTGGGTTCAGTTGTCACATGGAAAGAGGAGCTGAATGTCTGCAACATGTCAGGGCTATTGCTAGTCTATTGCAATATAAAATCTCTCCTTACTCATCTTGTTTTTTGAGTGTCTGTTTTGTCTGATCTGCTCACGATATTGGTGACATTTTCAGAGGTTCTGTACTTCTTGCAAATTTGGTGGTTGGGAGCAGGGTGTGATTAGCTTAACACTAAACTGTTTTCTTCTTGAACGTGTTTTGTCTAAAGGAAAAAAAAAAAAAAGAAGGCAAATCTGTCCTACTGAAAATGTGTGTGCATTTTTTTTTTTCTTGCCCAAACCTTTAAGTAACTAAGACTCTGCTAGAAATCTGCTAGCTTGCCTCTGTTTTCTGGCTCTGGTGCTGATGATCTTGGATCCTGGGAATTTTAGTTAGGGGTGTGTCCAGGAGCATGCATGTGTTTAAGATTACCTTAAGTGTTGGTCAAAGTAGCCACAGTTGTGTGCACATGCAGTGCTGTGTTTCTGAGCTGACTCTCTCTTGCTATTGTCTGATTTGGAGCACAGGCAGAACAAGCTTAGGTCTGACAGTGGCGTAAGATGCCTGCAGAAGAGGCAGTTCCTCACTACTTCTGTGCCAGCAGAAACGTTTGTGTGGTTAACTGGCTTTGGGAAGTGATCCAGGCTGCAATTAACCCTCTGGAAGAAAAGCTTTATTCTGGATCACTTCATTGTCTGGCTCATCCCCTGACCGCTTAAGTTTCCACTGCCCTACTGCCTGCCAAGTGCCTGGACTGTGCTCAGTGCACTTCTGCAGCTCTCAAGGCAAATGTCTTCATAAATAAAGATGAAGGGTGGAAGTCTTTAAAGCCCAAGATGCAGGGAAGCCTGATATGTCCTGGGGAGATCTCAGTGCCTGGGAGCAAGGGCACAATTCAGGTAATGGTCTGGTGAGCCATGGGAAATGGTGCTCCCTCTGTGGCAGGTTCTCACAGCAGCATGGGAGATGTGATGGGCAAGTTTCCCACATCTACTGCCTCTGGACTTCCCTGGAGGCTGTTGGTGGCATAAAACACAGTAATGAAGGACTGTTTATTCGTCAGTGCACAGTTATACCTGATGCCAATGAATAACGTTCCGTACTGATGTCCCGGCCGGGGCATGTCCTACGTATATATCTGTTCGACTCTGGAGGGAAAGCAGAAGTGTTAGAAGGGCAGGCATCCAGTGGTGTGACAGAATAAAGCTGTGATGCGCCTGAGCAGCATACTGCTGCTGTGTTAAAACCCCGTTTTAATAGCATATCGCTCAAATATTAGAAAATTGTGGAGAGGCTCACAAATACGTGATTTTACAGTAGCAATGAGTATGTAAAAATTTATCCCTTTGGGAAAGTATTTCTCTCTTCAGTGCTTAGTCACATGGATAACAACATTTGGGGAGTGTGAATGGCCTTTGTTTTTCTCAGTTTCTACAGTTTGTGTGATGCTTTTAAGTAGTGCTGTTCTTAATCAGTATAGGAGGATTGTTAATAGGCCACCCAAACATAATAAGGCTATGTGTATGGGAGCCTTTTATGAGAACACTTTTTAAGTAGTCTCTGTGTAAGAGATCAAAGGCCCCTGGAGAACAGACATGTGGAAGTCGTGCAAGAAAAAATGTTAGTAGAGTCAAGGAATGAGAACTTGCTGTTAAGACAAGTGTGAAGAAACAGTTTTGAGTTTTTGCTGGAAATGTTTTGATATGTAGCAACCAAAAAGAAACAATCTCTTATGTTCAGATGATCCTGATGTCTCCCCGTTTAGGAAGAAAAATAATAATTGTGCAAAAGAAAGACAGACCTTTCTCCATCTTTTTGTCCCTTTTAAAAAGCTTTGGTCTCTGTTCAACTTTTCTCTGGCTTAGCCCCAGAGCAGGGGATGGTGAAGGACATCATTGCAAGACAGGATCACGCTGAATTCAGCCTTCCCTCTGTGATTTGAATGTGTCAGGTGGAACACCTCATGATTACCTGAGGTCCTAGTTGGCATTATTTGAAAATCCCAACACATTTCTCTATATCCCTGCATCTATATTTAGACATAAGGCAGAAAAATTTTCTTCCTTTAAAGTTACTTTGGGTTTACTTGTATTAAGGTAATGGACATGCTTACCGTGTTCAGATTTTGTATGAGGTCCCCAGCTATGTAGCAGAAGATACTGCCACAAAGTTTTCCCAGAGAAGAACAGAACTGTGTTATAGGCTCTTTCAGCAGTTCATTCTGGCGAAGAACTCCCTTGCAGCCAAGTAGTAACTGAGAGGAGGAAAAGTGAAAAACCTTTTTACCTTTTTTTTTTTTTTTTCCCCCTTGTTGCAGGAATATTTCATGCAGACAACTGTCACTCTCTCTTCTCTAATAGTCTTGCTTCTTAACTAAGATTGCTGAAACTGCTAGCCATCCTTTAAAGTGTGTTCTTCGGTCTTTTGAGTGTGTTGATGGTTGGACTCAATGATCTTAAAGATCTTTTCCAAGCAGAACAATTCCCTGATTCTATGATTCTTCCCAAGAGCACACGACATGTTCTTCCTGCTTCTTATTTTTAGGCATGAGTACTGTACTGGAGGTCACTACGCCTCTTGTTTCAGTGCACTGACCACAGTGAGAAAGGCCAGTTGGCTGCACTCATGACTGAAGTCCCTTTTTGCCCTAATATTTCTTCCAGGCAGGTGTACAAACTGTACTGTGGGTATTGTACAGCAAATTCTCTTAAATTGGCAAATTCTGTTGTGAAATAGGTATTTCCCTTTAGGTTTCCTTTATCATTTTACAAGTAAATATTTCACAAGCGTAAATGAACCATATGTCTGATAAAATTAGATTAGGCTAGATTTAGTAGACTGTGTTAGAATCCTTTTATTCTCGTATTTGTAAGCTTCCTTCAGAAAATATTTAATTTAAATAAATAATGGTGAAAGTGTACCTGTTATGTCCAAGAAATTCCAAGAGAGATACCATGTCAGGCCTTGCAGCTTAGCTCTGTGGAAAGTCTGAAGTCTACCAGCACTGTCAGCAGTTTGATATGTTGAATTAATTCTTAACTCCCCACCCTCTTAAAATCAGTTCAGGTTGAGAGAATCCAGTAGAGACAAAACAGACATTTATGCCTTTTGAAAGTGGAATGACATACCCTGATCAGTGGCTGTGGAAGACGTGTAAATGTTACCAGAGGACTGGTAGCATGTGTAATTGTGGCTACTGGTCCCAAAGCAAAGAACAATTTAACCCTTTGAGCCAACTCAGGATAAGTAGAAAATGCTATGAAGCCTGCAAACACAGAAGACACAAGTCCAGTTAGTGAAGAGATCTTTACAGACCAAATAAAAAAAAAAGCAATAGACAGCAAAGAAAAAATGAGACTAGATTAGCAGCCCACTGTTGTCCATTTCTGTTCTGCAGGCCTAATGAAATTTTTTTTTCTTGAAACTTTTCTTTGGGAGACAGAGTTCATTCTAAAGATGCAGGTTCATTAGAGCATATCCAGATATTGGTTTTTGAAGAACAGATAATTTTGCATTAAAGCCATTTTAATGGGAAAAGATGCATTAATCAGATTTTTTTCCATACAGATTCCCTCTGATGTTCCTCAAACTGCATAAAATAACTAGTTTTTCAGCTTGCATTCTCTAAAAGACTGTATATGTTTATGCTGGCATGCAGTAATACAATAATTATCTTGTAAGTAAGCACAAACTCGGGTGAGAGTGAATGCACACATAAAGGAAGCATATGGCAAAGGAAGGGAGGGAGGGAGGAAGGAAGAAGGAAGGAAGGAAGGAAAGAGGCCGAAAAAGGTGCATCTCATCCTGTTTTTGGAACATGTCCAAATTTCTCCATGGATGGATTTGGCAAGAACTGTAACTGGTTGCCTAAAACATAGTTATCTATAGACAAACAAGGTGGTGTCTTGGCCTGAATAATTTGTTCTGCCAAAAGACCCTTAGAATACACTTATGAGAAGAAGGAAAAATAGTTGTCTAAGAATGTGGCCACATGCCACGTGGCCCATCTTCTGCTCTGTTTCCAAGTCTATTTTTGTAAAAGGGCAATGGAACATCATGTCCAGTGTCTCCTCATGGATCTTATATGTAAATCATACATACTAACAATATTCAAAGACTGTGAGTTGATGTTGATATGCAGGTGCTAATAGCAAGGAAGTTTTTAGCATTGATATTTCTTTTCTAATTTCCAGTGCCTGGTAATTTCTTATTAAATAGTAACATGGTGAGTTATAGTAGTACATGCAACTATGCTTTGATTAGTAAGTCTGGCATTAAGTTAGAGGACTTAGTTTTATTTTTTGTCTTCTGTTGTTTGGACTGTTTTATGGACTGTTGTGATGTATTTACATGTTATCCATGAGGATTTGACAGACACGTCTTAAAACTGAGATTAACAGAAGCTCATTGTTACTGAAACTTTAAGAAAAATATCCAATTGCTATAAGACTATGAAAAAACCAACAATAAATGCTTAGAGTGTAAAAAGAAAGCATACTCAGCAAACTATAGTACAGGGTACTGGATAAATAATAGCTTTTACGTATAATAATCCTTACTTACAGAAGTTACAAGTAGTTTTGGATCATCTATTATTGTTTCAGATAGAACAGTTCTTAGAAAAGTTTCCATACTTTGCAAGTGTCAGTTTAGAAAGTACTTCTTCCTTTAATAACTTCTTATGAGAAAGAAAGATAGTGAACAAAGAGACACATATACCCAGGCAGGTAGTGACGTTAACTGTTCTATACCCAGGCAGCCCTAACATTACCTGCCGTTGAACCCTCTGAGTGACCAACAAAATATACATCCTTCTGTCCAGTTTTGTTCATGATGAAGTACAGCTCTGCTGGAATATCATATTTACCTATCTCATCGAAGCTAAAGGGGAGAACAGAAAAAGTTTGCAGATAGTTTGGCTGTCACAGTAGGAGTTACTGAACATCACTTTTGTTCATTCTACCAAGCAGGACCCATTGAAAGACAAGGTTGCACGCTTTGTCTGCATTCTTGCTTGAGGTGGGGAGGGGGGTAGAGGGACATAGATGTTTTGCCAGACTGCCTGATGTCTTGGGCTCTCTGTGGAGGAGGTACCAGCTTCACCTGTCAGCTGCAGTCCTTGGGGAACTGAATTTAATCATTGCCTCACTAGCATGGGTTGCAAAAAGTCATTTATCTTTCAGTTAACATCAGTTGTGATAGACCAGGTTTCTACACTAAGCTGAGCAGAATCCTTTCCTGTCCATGTCAGAATCCTGTCCGTGTCTGCACACGGTATCTGGTGGGACACTTCAAGGTTACAGATGTCTCCAGTTTTCCCCAGAGAAAGCAGGACTCTGTGTGGACAAAAGTGACCTGTGTACTTCTGGCTTCTCTTCCACATGTGCTAATTCCAGAAGGGCCTGTCCAGATCATGTAGCCAAAGCCCTTCTTATCACACACACCCCCCACACCCACACATACCCACACACCCCTCCACCCCCAGAAGCATGCCCAGAAGTGTCTGCATCTGGGGAAAAGAGGTGGTCTAGTCTTCTTAAATTGCATGTGTCACCTGAAGTCAGGTTATATGAAAACCAGTAGGGTTTTGATATAATCCAGAAGGGGGTTATTTCATATAACAGGAAGGAAAAGGTTTCTGCACCCCAATATTAACTACCCAAGCTTGATATTCCACTGAAAGTTGCTTTCTTCAGCAGTTCTTTCCTGTGGAGTACCTGAACTGCCAGAACTCTTTCTGGCAGGACTTAAGGGTCTTGTGTTTTAAAGACCAGGTGTCTCCTCGGCTGTTTCCCATCCAGACGTCATAGCCAGCATCTGCGAGGATGAAACCTAGGCTGTTGGTGGGCAGGTTAGAAATCCACTGAATAGAATCCCCTAAAGTACCATGGTGTAGCAAGACTGCAGGCTTTTTCCCTGTAAAAGAAGAGGGTTTTCTTATGCTGTAGTAGTAAGTAATGTGTAGTTAAAACTGGGGTGCAGAGTCTACTTTTGCTGGATTTTTTTATCCTATATACAAAATTCAGGCCACATTCCTGACTAGGTGCTCTTGCTGAGATGGAAAGTTATAGAACATGCCATTCCAGGCACAAAAGGGAAAGATAAGGAACCCATGTAAGAATTGGCTCTCAGACCTTCCTTATGTCCTATAACACTGTCACACCTGTATTTTGGTGGTTCCTCCCAGCAGGA